>NC_068364.1:78701895-78816895 GCF_020536995.1 Dreissena polymorpha
AACATACTAGCAACTTTATTTATACGAGTTCTGCAGTGTCTTTTCAGTATTATACAATTTTATTTTTCAAATTCCTTCATATGCCCAAACTGTGCTTAGATTGCATGCCTTAGATGAATTTTTACATATTAAACCGTTCTCCCCTTCAATCTTTTCAACGATTAGCCACGGGACTTGTCCCTTCCACTCGTTCAATGTTTTTTTGTGTTTAAGTTTGGACCCGTTGTGTCGCGTTTTTGTTTTGCTTTTCCGACTGTGTCGGCAACTGAACATACACCATCGTATAAGATCTTTTCTATAATGTCTTTCTAAACATTTAACTTCGACTCACTTTGCGTACAATATGTTAAAAGCGTGGTTTTGGACGCTTTGCAGTTTTTTAGGACGCTCTCTGGGCGCTGCCATTGTTTTTTGACAGATAGACTGTATACACCGCTTTTATTGGAAAAAAATGCGCTTTTTTAAAACAAACCCGATAACCATTCTATTTAAGCACCGCAAAGATCTTTAATACGCGAAAAGAACTCAATAAAATTCGATACGAATCGATGTAAAAATAATATTCGTAACTTGATTTTGTAATTCTTAATGGTACGACAAGATTTTAAAATAAATACGTAACGGACTTGAAAATAATTCGTAATTACGAAAATACGACCCTTATCTGGAGCTCTGTACATGTACTTTTTTCCATAAAGAATAGGGCCAAATACCGGTCCCGATTTTGAACGAAAACACACAGTGATGGCCTTAATTAGGTATTAAATAGTATAAATTATGAATGCCTTAAACCCTACTTTCAACTGATTGGTTCGCTCTATACTGGGAGTATATACATGTATAAGTATTACTGTACTATAAAAATGCACTAGCACACGCAAGTGTTGGTTGAAGAAGTTTTTATAATGTTGTTGTAGACAGTAACATTTCTGCTTAGATACATAAATGTTGTGTCTTTATGACTTGTGTTGCACACATGTAGGCAGGGAATGTAACAACTGTCTGAAATGTCACTTTATCCGCGTCTTTACTGCAATTATGTTTACTGAATATGTCAAGTGTATGGTAAACACACACTGTAAATTGCACTCCCCTATGTCTAGAATATAGATGCATCTGGATGTCAAAACAAACAAGAGCACCGCATAACAGGTGCCAACACTTGGCTGCGAAAGCTTGTCAGAAATTGTTGTTTTTTTTTTAGAGGTCACAGTGACCTTGACCTTTAACCCAAAATTGGGTGTGGCGTGTAGAACTCATCAAGATGCATCTACATATGAAGTTTCAAAGTTGTAAGTGGAAGCACTTTGATTTTAGAGCCAATGTTAAGGTTTTAGCACGTACCTACAGCGGGCGGTGGACAACGAGCTGGCCATGACAATACCACAGGCTTTCTCCGAAAACAGCCGAGCTAAAAAGCACAATGTTTGTGTGGTTTACTCTGGATAGTGGTCTCTTTCATGCCCACGGTAATTAACCCTTTCCCACTCAGAAGCATAATAATGGAAAATGGCTATGTGCAAACAGCATAAAACCAGAACAGCCTGCGAGTAACTGGCAGTCTGTTCAGGTGTTATGCTGTTTGCTGCTCATCAGTATCTAACGGTTGAAAATGAAGCTTTTAAACTTGAATCTAGTAAGAAAGATCTTAAACTAAATATAACTTTCTTAGGGACTACAAATGCGTGAAAATGCGTATCTATGTAACTGGTAAAGGGTTAAGTCTTACAAAATTGGACCATATCAATTGTTGGGATGTTAAATTCTTGGATCCGTGTACCCATGAAATCAAGTAACTTTCATGTCCCACCATTTACAATGGTTCCACAGTATTTCATATTTATGTTGTACTTACACTTAAAAACACAGCAGAAATAACAATAAATATGGCAGGGCTCGACATTAACTTTTGAAGCCACTTGTCTGATCGGACAAGTAGACCAAAATTCCACTTGTCCTGACCAAAAAGCATCTTGTCCTGATCATTATATCTTATTCTGCTCAGTACTTTGCAAAATAATGAAATAATGCAAAATGCTCAAATCATAAAGACTTTAATCGTTCAAAATACATGTTTACATAATAGTGTTTTTCCCAGGCCATTTTAGCGTGGCGAAAAGCCACGCCGCCCTCCCGGATCGCCACGCTGCCCTTTTCAAAGGCAAATTTCGCCACGCGCCCTTATGGATAACATCTTTATTGCCTTACGATCTAACTTGGTGTGCAAAATCAGCGTCCTTGATTGTCTGTGACGCTTGGACTGTGCTTGATTTACTCGAGAGACGTCAACGTCTAATCGACTATATTATTTGAGCAGATTTAATCTATTACAGTGCTCGATTTATAGGAAGACTGCTCCGAAGAAGTGAATTAGTCATGCGTGAATAACCCCGTGTCAGTATTAATCGATAATGCCAGAGGCTATGTTATACCAAGCGCACTTACTATGGAGACTTTTGATGAAAAACTCGATGTTATGCTCGTGGCAATTGTGCATTGCATGCATTATTCAGTTATATCAAAACATATTTTTACGCATAATTACATTTAAAAACACAAACAAATTTATTCTTTATCGATTTCGTCTTTAAAAAAAATTAGATCTAATTATTGGAATAATTACTGAGACATATACTTATTTAACAAAATGTGAATCGCGTATACGATTTAACATTGCCATGCGCACCTGTCGCTTACATCATTTGACATTTGAACAAAATGGCGGACTATACAGAATTAAATTGCGACTCGGCAAAAATGGTAAATAACGTCGTAAACGATCGAATTAACGATGGAGATTATACATTAAGAAGGAATTACTGAAATGTCTGTGATAATCAACGATGCATAAAAATGTTTTAGATAGCAACAACATTATGTATTTATTTGTAATCTACTTGGTGGATGTATGTCACGGAAAGGAGTGTTTGCATATTGTGAGCGATCAATTTACTCGCAATGTTATTTTAAACATCTGGCAAGATTATTGTTAGAAAATGGGATAAGACAAACATGGTTTCATTTATATGTTAGTGGATCTGTGTATAATCAGAATCATATGCATATATTGCTTTATTATGTTTGTGGTGCTGTATAGTGTATTGAAACAGCATGGAACTGTACATTGCAAGGTAAATATATTAATATAAATCATAGTCAGTTAAATACATCAATTACCATTTAATGTGCTTGTTTATATGTTATTTTTTCCACAACTTCTTTAGATGCGATTACATGTTGCCCCGTAATTCAGGTATTCAGGGAACGTTTTTGCCCTTTTTTGCCTAAACTGCGCGCTAAAATGCCCTTTTTGAAAGTAGTGCGCCATGCCCCTTTGCCCTCCTGGGAAAAACACTACATAATTGTAGGCCATTTCAATGCCTTAAGGTATTTTTTTAAGTGTCCTGTGATTTTGAAGACGAAAAACCAAACAAAAGCAGATAAGACATTTTTAAGCTGACGACATTGTACTTACGAAAAACAAACCACAAATGGGAATGATGTAAAATCATTCTATACATAGAGATGACGTTGTTACGTTAATTGTCTGTAAGATCCGTGTGTATCGGTGTCGTAAAATGCATATTCTTTACAAGGGAGAGTATTTTTGTTATCTTGGCAAAGAAAAATGTTAAGGGTTGCTTCCCTTGTGAACAGTGCGGTGTAGTATTACATGGAACTATCGGAATATCTCGCGCTTTGTCATTATAACGTAAACAAAATATAATTGAAAAAGTTGTGTGGTAACTCCACAGAAATAACGGATTTAAAAGCATTTTTTTCTAAGTAATTAAATTATAACGACCACTTGTCCCGTCGGACTAGCAAATTCTTTATTTACTTGTCCGGACCAACAATTTGGTTGTCCCGGACAGTCGGACTACCGTTAATGTCGAGCCCTGGATGGTGGAACAAATGTCTGACTTGCATGTAGATACCTTTTCCAGGCCATATTTAAATAGAATGCAATTTTGTGATTGAATTTTTTTTTGCGCAAAAATCCACGGATTTGGGAAAAACTAATTTAATATAATTGTTTATAATAATTTTAATTAGAAGAACAAAAGTATATTTATTAATTTAGTTTACTTATATACTTTGTTGGATGTAATTGAAATAAAATTGACATTTCATAATCATTATGACACTTATTTCCAAAAAAAAGAAGAAATGATATCAAGGAAAATGTTGACAACATGACGATGCAAAACAGATGATGAAAAACAGACAAATGGGGATAACAAAAATAAACAAGAAACATTCTGAGACGAGTGATGCTCCCCAAAGTTTTTTTTTCCACAATATTGCACTATATATGCAGATAAAAGGAAACGTCTAGTATAGTTGGGGGGACAAGAATTGGACTATATGTACAGTTAATAGAAAATTTCAAAGGGCCATAACTCTGTGAAAAATCATCCAACCATAACTGGCTGATAATATGCACATCTCCTGTTGGTAGTGAAGCTTCCCATAAAGTTTCATTGAATTCCGGTCATTAGTTGCTGAGAAATAGCCCGGACAAGAAGTGTGCACAGACGGACGGACACACGCACCGACAGACTAAGCGGCGACTATATGCTCCCCCCAAAAAAAATTTTGGGGGAGCATAAAAGCAAATAATCATCCTTCAGAACTTACCCTATAGCCCCTACCAAGTATCACAGGGTCACCCAAATTGACCTCTGTGTTCCACATAACACACATGCCGTAATTTTTGCGGGGTTGGTCTGTGTCTACATCCCCAGCTTTCTTCATGCTAGAGATGCGGTTCTCATCATAATCATCAAGCTCTGTAACTTCCTTGTCCGCTTCGTCCTTTTTTATAATGCTAAAGCGGCTCGTGACGTTTTCATCAACATCCTTGTCATCATCAACAACATCCTTGTCATCATCAACAACATCTTTGTCTTTGTCTTCGTCCACATCCTTATCGTCTTTTTCATTTATCTCCATGTCTTCCGCCTTTGAACAGAAAAAAAAAACAAGTGAGGTACATGTAACTGTAAGCCCCAAATACCTTAAAACTATCGTTTTGACCTTCAAAATAGGGGAAAACAGACGGGAGACGGAAAACTACAACGGGCGAGGCATGGTATGGTATTGCGCGAGGGGGGGTTAGAGGGTTAGGGTTAGGGTTTGGGTTAGTGTTAGGGGTTGGGTTAGGGTTTGGGTAAGCCTAAACCCAACCCTAACCCGACCCCTAACCCTAACCCTTACCCTAACCCTTTTTTGGGGTTATCACCCCTGACCATGCCTCGCCCGTTGTAGTTTTCCGTCTCCCAAAACAGACACGCTTTATTAACCGGTGCTAGTGTTTATTAACCCTCTTACCACATAGATACGTATTATGAAGCATTTGTAGTCCTTTACAAAATTAAATTTAATTCAAGACCTTTCTAACTAGATTCAAGTTTTTAAGGCTTCATTTCTAACCCTCAGATACTAAAGAGCAAACAGTGGTAAACCTGAACAGACTGCGAGTTACTAACTGTCTGTTTTGGTTTCATGCTGTTTGCACAAAGCCATTTTCACTTTGCTTCTGAGTGGGAAAGGGTTAAAATACAGAAATATGATTATCCTACATTGATATATTAAGTTTCTTAACAATAAATGGTATCATGCTTCTATAAGTTACGGTATGCTCTGCACATATAGCTTATTTTGAGAGGGCACAAAAGTTTGCAAGTAGACAGTCTGACAGTAGCAATCCAAGGTCATTTTTTTTAAATTGCAATTACAATAATAATGACCATTAAAAAGGCATTTACAAGCCATTTCAAGAACGTTTTACTTTTTAAAATTATCTCTATTAGAACCTAAGTTATGGCACTTGAAAGCATACAATTTTATCGTAATTTTCATAATTCTGATCCATATTTAACACGACGAGGAACTGTTTTCGCATGTTTTAGATTTAAATTATGCAAGAGTAAGAGATGTATTAGAACGAAAGTTATGGCACTTGGAAGCATACAATTTGATCATAATTTCAAAATTCTGATCCATATTTAACACGACGCGAAACCATTTTCGCATGTTTTAGAATTAAATTATGCAAGAGTAAGAGATGTGCCCATTATTGCAAACTTTACCAAGTATAAGGAATCCTACTTATCCCACTGACACTACAGTACACCCTGAATTCACAGTCACAAGTCTCAGTGTGAGTGGACTTTACAAAACATGGTCAATTACACAGACGAGAAATAGAAAAACAACAGAGGTCAAGACCAGAAACTAGGGCAAAAGTACATTGATGCACTTCGATTAGCTTGTTATTGTCTGCAATGTAACCTCTGAATGGGCTTGATTTTGGAAAATCCATTAATCTAACAACAAACAAATTGACACATTTCAAATCCTTTTAAAATCCTTTCAAAATCAAATACCATATCAACCTTTATGATTTGAAAGCAAACGTCACTGGTGGATACAATAGGTCAGCATAGTTTATATAAAGAAACTAGACTGTGTGTGGATAATACCAATTTGTAAATAATTCTTTATTGCTTAATTTCTCGTCAGGTCTTATATCGTACATTGTAGGCTTATTGGAAACTTGGGGGATATCAGTTAAATCCGATTGAAAAATTCTACACATATCAAATTCATACCCTGTACAAGTATGCATAATTTGACACAGTTATGATAAAAAGGATGGTTAAAATGCTCAAGTTTGTTGTTGATGTTAATAATTAAATGCCAAAAACATAATTAAAACTAAAATTACGAAGCCCTTGAAAATTAAACAAGCAACTTAGTAAAATTGATATACCCCCCCCCCCCACCTCTACCCAATTTTTTAAGAATCCTTACAAAAACACAAATTGTAGGATTATTGTTTTTATGGATTGCATTTCAACTCAAAGATGTGTTTACAATCATGAAGTTTCATGTTGAAATACATGTATTGTCTATATACTATACGAGATACATGTATAGCCCTGAAAAGTTACCTCATACAAAAACAACCAAGGCAAATTTCTCTTATTTTAGAAAGTGTAGGCATACGTATGGTACTTGTGCATGGCACTTCTCCTGATACACCCATGAAGCTTCAAATTGAAATCTTGTATCATATCCGAGATATAGCCCTGAAACTTTACATCATACAAAACAACAAAGGGTAATAACTCTTATTTAAGAAAGTGTGGAGTAATGGTTCTGGTGCATGGCAATTCCTCTCATTGATATATATCTTGATAAAGTTTCATGTTCAAATCTTGTATTGTTTCTTTGAGATAGCCAAAAAAAGTTTGTAGCAGAAGTACGCACAGACGGACAGACACTATGACTTGAAGTCAAGAAGAGGACATTAGTAAATAAGAAGGCATTGAGGAGGCAAAGGAGACAGACGCACATTTGGGTAAGAAGTACAGATCTGACTTTTCTGTGAACAGTCAAACTAATAACCAGGGCAATGACTCCAAAATACTCAATAGAGAGTTCTTGCACTGTGAAGAATTTGGAATTATAGAGTTCACAAGAACATTTACTTATAGCAATAACTAACTTAACATAAAGAAAAAGTTACTGTACTTTTACTCAGCACCTTTTCCGCAAGCCCTTTATAAATACATAGGAACTGTAGGCTTTTCCTGTGTGCCAATGAACACAATTCTGGATAAAGGCTTGCACATATGTTTATTAAATATGTGTATTAACTTAAAACACATTTATTAGCAATGCTGATGATATATGATGATAAACAAGCATTATGGGCTATTCCATGGGTCATAGTCCAAAGTGTAAAAAATATTGGCACTGTAGCCTGCTGACAGAAGGACAATTCTTTTCTTGTTCACTTCTTTGGAATAGACATCATACTGAATTTTCGTAACTCAGATAGGAATGGGTAATTTAATATTGTTTAAATCAAACCACTTACAGTGTCCATTCTAGACCGCGCAATTGCACAATTTGTGCTATTTTTCCAAAGATCGCCCACATTTTCAGCATGTGAGCAAGAAACTATGTGAGCTCGATATCCAGGATATTCTTTAAGATCAAAGCAATATGGCCTTCGCTGAAAATTTTGACAGCCGATTGACAATCATCTGTCAACTAGATGTATCTCTTTACTCAACTAAAGACAGCCTAAAGGCGACGTGTCATTGTGTTGGAAAATCAATATTGGCCAATGAGAGCGAACACTTTGAATGAGTGACAGCACCCGTAGGTAGTCACTACCTGTAGTTAAATCATACAGAGCCTAACAGAGGACGCCTGACTTAATTTTCATACATGTAAGCGCCCTGCTCGTGGTTTTGTTGCCTTACCATACTAAGCCGACCCTACTGTATACACATCCACGATGAAATCTCGGCCAGTAACTTAGAAAACTGATGATGGCAACCAGGTGTAATCCTCGTGGATATTGTGCATTTCGTGCATAAAATTGTGAAAACATTTATTCGACTGCGGTCAAGTTTTTAACAAATAATTGGTGAATTCATTACATACATGTACAATCGTTAACGTTTAGTTGAATTGTCAAATGAGCATAATAATTATTTAATTTTTATTCTGAAACATACTTTCGAATTTAAAAGTTAAAGCGACATTCACATCATCCGTATGAAAAGCGTGGGTGTATCAATTTTGTAGCGCCAAGCCCTGGATATAATGACAGACATGAAAATCAGCAAAGATTTATTTTTATTATTTAAAATGATACAGAAATATCATGTGGAAATATTTTTTTTTTTTTATTCAAGTCAATGCAATATTATTGAAAGTGCTGTTTTATTTAACAGCAGTAACCATAGAATTTCACTGACCAGACAGCATTTCATAATGTTTAAGGTAAAATAATTAAACATTTAAACTTAAACCCATAGAATAGTATTTGATAATTGCACACCGTTTCTGAAAAAGTTCCCCCCTATTTTTCTTAGTGAGGGGGGAATTTCCCCCCTACTTTTGGCTTTCTAGAATAGACATTGCCACTTATATAGTTTCATGATTTACAATTTACTTTTACAATGACTTTTTACTCAGGCTTTTTCCTGGCCGTATTGGGAAAAACACAATAAATTATTTCAGGATTGGATCTTTTTTAATAAAATTTAATTCAGATAAGAAGAACAAAATGATACAAATAATAGTTACATGTATATACTTTGTTACAGATGTTATTGAAATAAAATTAAGAAATATTATTAAGACACCTCTTTTTTTTTCTTTTTTTTGACATTTTGATTTTGTTTTTAAATATTATAGGGATAGTTTAACCATTTCCCTTTGGGAATGGGTTCCCTTTAACAGACCCGTAGACACGCCTGCAATAGGCCTGGTACTATTTAAAGTATATCATGTAACTTATTTTGGTATTTTGTATTCTTCAGTTTTTTTTAATTATATAATTCAAACCTGTTTGGCCAAAGACTGCATCTTGATGTTATCTGCATTCTTGTTATGTCGGGGGATATTCTCCTGGTCTGCCATTTGCCCAGCTAGGTTAGGGCAATATTTGATGACTGTTGGTTAACTGTAGCTGGCTTCTAAGCTGACCTGTAAAAACAACAAGTTTTCTTTGAATGATAGATCATTAGATAGGTTTCTGCACCTAATATGATAGTAATATTTTCCTGGTCTGCCATTTGCCCAGCTAGGTTAGGGCAATATTTGATGACTGTTGGTTGCCCCGCTAGGTTAGGGCAATATTTGATGACTGTTGGTTGCCCAGCTAGGTTAGAGCAACATTTGATGACTGTTGGTTAACTGTAGCTGGCTTCTAAGCTGACCTGTAAAAACAACAAGTTTTCTTTGAATGATAGATCCTTAGATAGGTTTCTGCACCTAATATGATAGTAATATTCTCCTGGTCTGCCATTTGACCAGCTAGGTTAGGGCAATATTTGATGACTGTTGGTTGCCCCGCTAGGTTAGGGCAATATTTGATGACTGTTGGTTGCCCAGCTAGGTTAGAGCAACATTTGATGACTGTTGGTTAACTGTAGCTGGCTTCTAAGCTGACCTGTAAAAACAACAAGTTTTCTTTGTATGATAGATCCTTAGATAGGTTTCTGCACCTAATATGATAGTAATATTCTCCTGGTCTGCCATTTGACCAGCTAGGTTAGGGCAATATTTGATGACTGTTGGTTAACTGTAGCTGGCTTCTAAGTTAACCTGTAAAAACAACAAGTTTTCTTTGAATGATAGATCCTTAGATAGGTTTCTGCACCTAATATGACAGTAATATTCTCCTGGTCTGCCATATGACCAGCTAGGTTAGGGCAATATTTGATGACTGTTGGTTAACTGTAGCTGGCTTCTAAGCTGACCTGTAAAAACAACAAGTTTTCTTTGAATGATAGATCATTAGGTAGGTTTCTGCACCTAATATGATAGTAATATTCTCCTGGTCTGCCATTTGACCAGCTAGGTTAGGGCAATATTTGATGACTGTTGGTTGACTGTAGCTGGCTTCTAAGCTGACCTTTAAAAACAACAAGTTTACGTTAAATTATAGATCATTAGATAGGTTTCTGCACCTTAAACAGCTTTAATTTAACACTAGAAATGGCGCGGCAGAGGCCGACGCGTATCCCCACGCCGCATGTTTGACACAGGGGCGCCCCAGGGTTGGTAATGGGGCGATGCATAGTTTAGATTGACTGTATATATTGTCATAAGAGATGTTCAGTATAAATTTGAAGTAATTTAATGTAGAAATGAAGAAGTTAACGTAAAATAACCTAAAAACTGAGTGAAAATCTATACCTTAATTTCTCCTCCTCATCCTGCTCTCCTTACAAATCTAATAATGAATCAACTTCACTGCAGTCAATTATGAACATGTCATCCTATAAATTGGAATGACTTATGAAATGGCTGAACGTGCTCTCTTATAGCCAATCTTCTTGCTCCTGTTTTGGAAAAGTTATGTTTCAGTGCTCCAGCTAGGCCTTAATTTGAGGGCGCCCCGCCCTACTCTCCCGAACCTCCGCCCTGCCCTTCCTAGGGACCCCCCCCCCCCCTGCCCTTAAAAAAAAAAAAAAAAAAAAAAAAAAAAAAAAATGTTTTTTGTTTGTTTGTTTTTTTTACATATGAAAATTTATATATCTCTTCTTACATTACAAGTAGTTTATCAAGTACAATTATCCCATACAACATCGGCATATTCAAGAATTGGTCGAATAAACGTAAAGTAACATATTTCAAGAGATCTTTGATCAATGCGGAAGCGGCTTTTTTAAAATGTTGATGCGTGACCAGGCCTTTAATTTAATATACTCAATTTGTTGATGCCAGCTTCCATCATTTGACAGAACAACGCCTTAATGTGTGTGACTATTGACTGAGGGAATTAGAGTATCATACATATGGAGAGGCAAATGATGGGGTTTGTCCCTCTTACGCGATATAATAAGTGATTCCGACTTCAGTGGGTTAAATTGTACTAACCATGTATCGGCCCATCTTGCAATTTTGTCTATATCGCTTTTTAAAACGGCGGTTGCAGAATTAGGAGTGTCAACAACTACAACTAAACTAGTATCGTCAGCAAATAAGTTGATATGAGCTTCAATGTCATTTACAATGTCATTACTGTATACAAGGAATAATAGGGGACCAAGAATGGAGCCCTGTGGCACTCCAGCCTTGATTTCTGTTTGGGAAGAGGAGACCCCGGGAACTACTACCCTTTGATGCCTTTGGTAGAGATAGTTAGAAAATCAGTTCAGAAGGTTATCTTTGATACCGGCATGTTTCAGTTTCAATAAGAGACCACGATGCCAGACTTTGTCAAATGCTTTACTTATGTCGAAGAACACTACCCTGACCTCCAATCCATCATTTAATGTTTTACAAAATGTATTGTATAGATACGTGAGCTGGTTGACAGTCGAATCACTTGGCATAAATCCAGACTGAAATTTTGTGAAAAAAAATAGAATCTCGAAAGAAGTTAAATACATGTTTAAAGATAATCCTTTCTAGTACTTTTTCCATTGTATTAAGAAGTGAAATTGGCAATAATTCAAGGGAATAGAAACATCCCCTTTTTTGAATATTGTGCAAACGTTTGACATTTTCCAATCATTTGGTACTGTTGATGTCGACAAACACATATTAAAAAGATCACAGAGTGGTTGACTTAGTTCATTTGCTCCCTCAAGTAGTACTCTGTTATTTATACCATCAGGGCCACATTTTTAGCTTTACCCATAGGCAGATTCATAAGAACGTCCTTTACTTCGCAAGCGGTTATTACTAAAGACGAAAGTATCTGTTGATTTGCAATGGAGGCTTACTCCGGTAGAACGTGATCAGACTCATCTATATATGTCTGTTGAGCGAAGAAATCATTAAGTACTTCAGCTTTTTGAACTTCGTCAAAAACCAGTTCACCAGCGCAGTTGACGAGTGGGGGTAATGTTTTACTAACGTTGACTGTAAGAAAAGATTTCAGGACTTTCCACCAATCCCGCGAGGAGTATTTGTTGGATTTAAGTTTGCATGCAAGAGTCGTAATAATTTGATTTGGCAGAGCGGACAAGAGAAACTACTTCATTACGAAGTACACAAAACTTAAGTCCAGCTAGATTGGGAATTTGTTGCTTTAGCTTTCCTATAAGTTCGTTTTCGTATTTTTAATTTTATTTCGGATGAGAGCCATGGCGGTTCGGCTGGGTGGACGGTGACGTCTTTATTTGGTATACACTTAGCTGCTGTATCAAGTAAAACGTTTGTAAGATTTTTAGTAAAAATATCAAGATTGTCACTATATATGTTATTCCATTCAATATTTGATAGGTTGCTTCTAAAAGAGTCGTAGTTCCCTGAGTCGTACTTCCAAATTTTATGTTTATAGCATAGATGGGATGGCCTTTTGAATTTAAGAATAACGAATACGGGACAATGATATCTTATCATTTGATCAAGGAATGGTTCACCTACTCCAGAGAAAATGACAGATTCTTTATTTGAAAGAAATATTAAATCAATAATAGAGGACGACGTTTCAGTAAAGTGAGTGGGATCTTGTATACACTGATCGAGTGCATACTGCTGCGAAATGGAGGTGATTTTACGTTCAGCTTGATCAAGTTGGGTGTTAAGATTAAAGTCACCCAAGACTATAATGTCATTGATGCCTGCTTCTATTGCCAGCCCAATTGAGTCCTCAATTTTGCTGAAATAATTGTTATCTGAATTTGGTGGTCTGTAAAAAGTACCGATTAGAATTCGTTTACTTGAATGAGGTCGAACCTCCAACCAAATTGCTTCAAGATTTGTTATTTCTAGATTTGGTCTTCGAGTAAAATTAATACCATCCTTGACATAAACAGCAACTCCGCCATGTGGATCATGAGTTCGATCACGACAGACGGGTAGGCTAAAACCTGGTATAAACAACTTTTCGTTGCTGATGGATTCTGATAGCCACGTTTCTGAGAAAGTAATGATATCGAATGATCTTAATTCTGCAGTTAGCAAATCCAATTTATGAAGAAGATTTTGAACGTTATAGTGAACAATCGACAAATTGTGAGAAGAGTTGATAAAATGGGACATATCTAGCGATAAGTCAGTATGGGATTCTAGTGATGATGAGGAATCACTAGCTGATGGTCCGGGGTTGGGGTGGATATCACCGGATAAACTTAGTAGAAGACAGTATAGCCATAGACAAAGTGTTGACACAAAGACTGTTTTGATCAATAGAAAAAAGAACTTGATATTTTGCATGAGTTTGTGACTCTTTGGACACAAATACGTACATGGGCCTGTATTGTCAGATTACACTCGGACGTGGCTTCAATATTAACAGCCAAAGATTTTTAGAACACGGGCATTCTAAAGATAGCAATGAGGTAATAAAACGTGATTGCTAGCGGTAAGAAGTAATTGATGCGTAAGTTGGACATTACAGCTACTCTTGTCTGGCCTTTACTCATGATATACGAAGGAGAAACAAAATAAACATGTAAGCAGCTGTCATGCCAAACAAAGTCGAAAAGAGGAGGTTCATGCAAACTCTCGGAGGGTTCAATATGGTTAACTTATCGGTTCCATGTAGAGAAAAACAGAATGAATATGTATCTGTTAGAAAAATTAAAATAAGATAAAGCTTTATGAAGAAAAAGTTCATAAAGAAGTTCATATAATAAACATGGTGGTTATGTCAGACTCACAAGATCAATGAATAAACTGTTACGTTTAACAACAAATTGATATAAATATGTAAACTCTATAATATCCAACAATTAAGTGTGAAAAAATCACGACTACAACAGCTAAGAACACGTCAAAAGTAAATGAACACGATTTTGTTGTACAATACTAATGTGTTTAAATATTACAGTATACATTTGTATCTATGAGGCTTTATAAAAGTTCATCAGCATTATAGAACAATATACAATTCAACAGCATACAAATTCAACAGCATTATAGCACAATTAATTTATGTAAATTATATATTTAATTCAACAGTATATGTCAAGTATCACAAGTCGTGATAAGAATATGTATTCACAAGACAGGTATGAAACGATGAGGATATAAATTGATTAGTTTTATAAATAAGATAAGATATATAATGTGGGTCAATTGTTATTCTTGTTAAGGAATCATGCCTGGTCTGCCATTTGACCAGCTAGGTTAGGGCAATATTTGATGACTGTTGGTTAACTGTAGCTGGCTTCTAAGCTGACCTGTAAAAACAACAAGTTTTCTTTGAATGATAGAGCATTAGATTGGTTTCTGCACCTAATACGATAGTAATATTCTCCTGGTCTGCCATTTGACCAGCTAGGTTAGGGCAATATTTGATGACTGTTGGTTGACTGTAGCTGGCTTCTAAGCTGACCTTTAAAAACAACAAGTTTACGTTGAATTATAGATCATTAGATAGGTTTCTGCACCTTAAACAGCTTTAATTTAACACTAGAAATGGCGCGGCAGAGGCCGACGCGTATCCCCACGCCGCATGTTTGACACAGGGGCGCCCCAGGGTTGGTTATGGGGCGATGCATAGTTTAGATTGACCGTATATATTGTCATAAGAGATGTTCAGTATAAATTTGAAGTAATTCAATGTAGAAATGAAGAAGTTAATGTAAAATAACCTAAAAACTGAGTGAAAATCTATACCTTAATTTCTCCTCCTCATCCTGCTCTCCTTACAAATCTAATAATGAATCAACTTCACTGCAGTCAATTATGAACATGTCATCCTATAAATTGGAATGACTTATGAAATGGCTGAACATGCTCTCTTATAGCCAATCATCTTGCTCCTGTTTTGGAAAAGTTATGTTTCAGTGCTCCAGCTAAGCCTTAATTTGAGGGCGCCCCGCCCTGCTCTCCCGAACCTCCGCCCTGCCCTTCCTAGGGACCCCCCCCCCCCCTGCCCTTAAAAAAAAAAAAAAAAAATGTTTTTTGTTTGTTTGTTTTTTTACATATGAAAATTTATAAATCTCTTCTTACAAGTAGTTTATCAAGTACAATTATCCCATACAACATCGGCATATTCAAGAATTGGTCGAATAAACGTAAAGTAACATATTTCAAGAGATCTTTGATCAATGCGGAAGCGGAGCTTTTTTAAAATGTTGATGCGTGACCAGGCCTTTAATTTAATATACTCAATTTGTTGATGCCAGCTTCCATCATTTGATGGGGTTTGTCCCTCTTACGCGATATAATAAGTGATTCCGACTTCAATGGGTTAAATTGTACTAACCATGTATCGGCCCATCTTGCAATTTTGTCTATATCGCTTTTTAAAACGGCGGTTGCAGAATTAGGAGTGTCAACAACTACAACTAAACTAGTATCAACAGCAAATAAGTTGATATGAGCTTGATCAAGCTGAATACAAGGAATAATAGGGGACCAAGAATGGAGCCCTGTGGCACTCCAGCCTTGATTTCTGTTTGGGAAGAGGAGACCCCGGGAACTACTACCCTTTGATGCCTTTGGTAGAGATAGTTAGAAAATCAATAAGATAAGATATATAATGTGGGTCAATTGTTATTCTTGTTAAGGAATCATGCCGCAGATATCAAGTGTCAAATGTATACACTATAATAGCCAACAATAATAGCCAACAATTAATTGTGGACGAATCACGACTACAACAGCTAAGAACACGTCAAAAGTAAATGAACAAGATTTCGTTGTACAATACTAATGTGTATAAATATTACAGTTTATCTATGAGACTTTATTAAAAATTCATCAGCATTATAGGACAATATACAATTCAACAGCATACAGATTCAACAGCATTATAGCATAATTCATATATATAATTTATATATATGTATTTAATTCAACAGCATATGTCAAGTATCACAAGTCGTGATAAGAATATGTATTCACAAGACAGGTATGGAGCTTATTACTTCCCTTGGATTTGTTTTTTCTACTTTTGACCTTGAAGGATGACCTTGACCTTAACCTTTAACCACTCAAAATGTGCAGCTCCATGTGATAAGAATATGTATTCACAAGACAGGTATGGAGCAGTGAGGATATAAATTGATCAGCTTTTTGAAAATAAGATAAGATATATGATGGTGTCCCTTTGCGCCAATTTTTTATTATCCCTTGTATAAACATTAGATGGAAGAACTAAACCATTTCACAGATGAGTTAACACCAACAATTGAATACTAAATAAATCTCTGCACCACTTCTGTGTACTATATGCGCCACTTTGATTTATTAATTTTTTTTATATCATTTGGCAGGTTATTTACTTACCTCCCTTTAAAGCTTATTACTTCCCTCGGATTTGTTTTTTTTTACTTTAGACCTTGAAGGATGACCTTGACCTTAACCTTTAACCACTCAAAATGTGCAGCTCCATGAGATACACATGCATGCCAAATATCAAGTTGCTATCGTCAATATTGCAAAAGTTATGGCCAATGCACCATACCGGGGGCATAAAAATAAGTGAAAATCTCTGACCCGGCCCCACCCAAACCTCCATAACTTTTGACCTAGGGGTCAGATCAAAATTCTGAATAGTGTAGGGTCGCACATATATGCTCATAGCTACCATGTGTGTAAGTTTCAAGGTTCTAGTGCTTATTGTGTAGGAGGAGATAGTGCCCTTCTCGAAAAAGTGCACTAAATGCGCATTTAATGCACATTTAATGCGCATTAAATGCGCATGTTATTGGCACCGTATTTTTTGCTTAACAAGTGCATTTTATTCTTTTAAAAAAAACTTTTTACTAGTGTGTTTATACATATAAGTGTATTTTTTCCACGAAATAATACACAAAAGTGCGTTTATTATGATAATAAGTGCGCTTAAGTTTATTTTTAAGCGCATTTATACACTTGAGTGTATTTTAAGACATACAAATAATACACTTCATGGTCAAAGTAAATTTTTTAATGCGCATTAATACACTCATACAAATAATACACTTCATGCAGTATTCAAAGTGAATTTTTTAAGCGCATTAATACACTTGAGTGCATTTCCAGACATACAAATAAAACACTTCATTGAGTTTTCAAAGTGAATTTTTGTAAGCGCATTAATACAATTGAGTGCATTTCCACTGATACAAATAATACACCTTACAAAATTGAAAGTGAATTTTTTTAAGCGCATTAATACACTTGAGTGCATTCCCAGTAATACAAATAATACACCTTACAGTATTAAAAGTGAATTTTTAAGCGCATTAATACACTTGAGTGCATTTTCAATCATACAAATGATACACTTTATGAAGTGTTGGAAGTGAATTTTTTAAGCGCATTATTCGTTCAAGTGTACTTTTCATCACTTCAAATTAGTATGCTTAAAAATCTACCAAATTTTTAAAAAATCCCAGCATTTTGAAGCCAGCATTCATTCTTTAAATGAAAGGTTTGTGTAAACACATACATAAACTAGAAATGGCGCGGCAGAGGCCGACGCGTATCCCCACGCCGAATGTTTGACCTAGGTGTGCCCCAGGGTTGGTAATGGGGCCATGCATAGCTGAGATTGACCGTATTGTCATAAGAGAAGTTCATCATCAATTAGAAGTGAATTGGTGTAGAAATGAAGAAGTTATAGTAAAAGGCAATTTTGGGTGGGTGTGACATATGTGGGCAGGGCGCCCCAGGGTTCGTAATGGGGCCATGCATAGTTGAGATTGACCGTATTGTCATAAGAGAGGTTCAGTATCAATTTGAAGTGAATCGGTGTAGAAATGAAGAAATTATAGTAAAAGGCAATTTTGGGTGGGTGTGGTCTATGTGGGCGGGGCGCCCCAGGGTTGGTAATGGGGCCATGCATAGTTGAGATTGACTGTATTGTCATAAGAGAAGTTCAATATCAATTTGAAGTGAATCGGTGTAGAAATGAAGAAATTATAGTAAAGGCAATTTTGGGTGGGTGTGGTCTATGTGGGCGGGGCCCCAGGGTTGGTTATGGGGCCATGCATAGTTGAGATTGACCCTAATGTCATAAGAGAAGTTCAGTATCAATTTGAAGTGAATCCGTGTAGAAATGAAAAAATTATAGTAAATGGAATTTTTTGGTGGGTGTGGCCTATGTGGGCGGGCGCCCCAGGGTTGGGATTGGGGCCATGCATAGTTGAGATTGACCCTAATGTCATAACAAAAGTTCAGTATCAATTTGAAGTGAATCCGTGTAGAAATGAAAAAATTATAGTAAATGGAAATTTTTGGTGGGTGTGGCCTATGTGGGCGGGGCGCCCCAGGGTTGGGAATGGGGCCATGCATGGTTGAGATTGACCGTATTGTCATAGGTGAGGTCCAGTATCAATTTGAAGTGAATCGGTGTAGAAATAAAGAAGTAAATGTAAAATAACCTAAAAAAATGAGTGATAATTTCTGACGCGGCCCCACCCCAACCCCTATAACTTTTGACCCAGGGGTCAGATCAAAATTCCAAATAGTGCAGGGTCGCACATATGCTCATAGCTACCATGTGTGTAAATTTCAAGGTTCTAGTGCTTTTAGTGTAGGAGGAGATAGTGGCCAGGACGGACGGACAGACGGACGGACAGACGGACGGACGGACGGCGGAGATCACCACAATATCCCCACCTTTTTTTCAAAAAGCGTGGGGATAAAAACAAAAAGTACAATTCAATAGATAAGTACACACTTTATTAGAATGTTAAACCTTAAAAAACAAAAACAAAGGTTACATATCTACATAAGAGAGGCTTCAAACGGGCTATTGCCTATCTGGAATTAACAACTTTAAATATCAAGCTCATACCAGTGATTTTTCTCCCCTCTGATTACCAGTTACTGATTAACAGCCAAATACAGGTGGTTTCTGCTTCAAAAATATTAAAGTTTTCCCCTCCTTAAGCTGAAATGTTTTCCCTATCATTTACTAGAATTTTATATATTACATTAATTCCAAATCCCTTTTTAATATGGACAAAAGCAGCACATTCAATTCAATCATATTCTGGATCCTAATATATGATAAATGAACCGTATTCATGAAATTTATATAAATCTATACCTTATTTTTAAGATCTTCCTTTTTTGTTCATTATTGCGCTAAAATATGCCCTTCTGAGAGCCAGTATATACAGGTTGTTTTGAATTTCCAAGGAAAATCACTGCATACATGCTGACAATATTTAGCAGCTTAGCCCCTGTCACTATATTTGTTGTTACACACTGTTCCTTACAAAGAATGCATTCATAAACCACCCTTTATAGAGCAGTAATGTTCACCAGCTGATCAGGTCTGAATACTACTGTCATGGTCTGTGAGGCGCATCTCGTGCATGATCTCATTTGAGATAAGGTCCTGAAAGATATTTTATAATGTAAGTGTTAAATATTGCTGTTATGGTAATCTTGTTCAACAGTTGCTATAAATATCATAAATTTAAATCAAAACAAGTTTGTTGGCTTGTTGTTTTTGTTTGTTTATTTTTGCAATTTTAATCTCGTGATCATATGTGACTTAACGCTTTTCATAAATAATTTAAAGAAATAACGTTTGGTAGAAAATGCTGTTTATAAATGTACTAATATATGTGGTCTCCTTTGGCTGTGTGAACTGGTCGAAAGTGTGACGTCTTTAAAATGCAATAACCTTTATTATATAGTTTTACCTCTCTACAAATCCATCTTTTCTTGGTCAAGGACAAGCTACAGGGCGTGGTTTCCCACTCCTGTTCCTCTCAAGTTGGCCTGCTCGTGCAGGGTAAAACCTGGTATAAATGTCCATACATCAGGTAGTCCCCCTTTTGCTCCCTTTTTTGGCAGGCGATGATGCACATTCTGTCCAATGGATCTTCCAATCAATGTAAATTTCACCTTGGGGTTAAACCTTCAAATATAAAATATAAAAGTTCTTATTAAATATGGGGGAAAGAATTAATGACAAGAAATAGGTATAAATAAATTTTAAGATGACAATAACCATAAAATACAGCCATAATAATTCAAATGGTGTTTTTTTCCTTAAAATTGCATTACATTTACTTATCCATTTACATTTCCCAGTGACAATACATAAATATGATAATGATCATAATTAATTAAATTAAAAAGAGATGCAAAAATGAAAATACAAACCTGTTACAGCTGTTCTTCAGTATTCCAAAAAAACAGCAGTTGTTGAACTATGAGACCATATCACTTTAACCACCCACTTTGAATTTTCTTTGCAACAAACTTATTGTTGATATACACATTGTTTACAAAAAACAACTTTCTGTGCTCCAAATAACTTGCTGAGCTCCAGCCAATCAAAAGTGGTTTATTTTAAAATAGATGGTGCCATAACCAATCAAAAGTCTATAAATACCCCTTTTATTTGGGCTAGATGGAGCACTGATAGGGATTAGTGTCTATGATGCTAATGGATCTCTTATCTGATCCTGATCTTATCTGATATTTATTGAATAATAATAATATTGAATAATACACAGCACACTTAGCACATTATATTTAATTGTTAATATTTCAATATAACATACTGAATGGTGTTAGCAAATAATAATATTATAAAAATTATTTAAATTGTTTTTTAAAATGTATGTTAATAGTCAATGTGGTAGACATTAATTGAATTGGGGTTAAATATCTGTGTAAGAAAGTTCAAATACTTATTTTTTATGTTGTGGAGATATAATTGATTCTGGCACGCCCACATAATATTTTTGACACTTTCATTATTTTTAATTAGTTACCCACAGCCTGATTTAGTTGTACTTTTGCCTTTAAAAGCTGCTCTACTTATTCACATATTTTATGAGCAGACAAATTGCAACAATAAGACCATAAACATTGTGTGAAGATAAAAAAGAATTCAGTACAATCCTCCTATAAAACACTATATCTCTGTCCTTTAACTTCAGTTAGTTGCTATAGTGTTGCTCTTTTTCATGAAGATGCACTAAAAAGTAAAACTACACTTGTACAGAAAGAATATTTTTTTGGCAAATCAGAAGATACACTAATATGCACAAAAAATGCACTTCATTAAAAAAAATGCACTTTTTGCATAAAAAGATGCACTTTGTCTACAGAAGATACACTAAAAGTACAGTAAAATACACTTAAAGATAATGAAGATACAGAAAAAATGCACTTTAGTTCACTTAATTATGAAAAAAGTGCAGAAAAAATACACTTTTTGGTAAAAATGCAGAAAAAATACACTTTTTAAAGCGTATTTTGTTAAAAAGTGCATTTTATTTTGAGAAGGAGACGGACAGACGGAAGACGGAGATAACCACAATATCCCCACTTTTTCTGCGAAAAAGCATGGGGATAAAGAGGACAATATGCCCTAAGGCGCTCACCTGAGACACGAAGGAAATAGACTATTCTGAAAAGGTGGAGTTCAAAATTGGGACATGTACTACATGAAAGATAGATATTTAATTTCTAGGCATATGTTTATTTCAAACTCAGCTTAGATATCATTAAGGATGTTCTGACCAAGTCTCATAAAGATTGGACAACAAAAGTGACTTCTAGAGCATTAACCTTTTTCATTTGACCTAGTGACCTAGTTTTTGAACTCACATGACCCGTTTTCAAACTCAGCTGAGATTTAATTGAGACAAATGTTCTGACCATGTTTCATGAAGATTGGCCATGAATGTGGCTACTATATATGTAATATTCTAGAGTATTTTTACTTTTAGTACATATGTCCATATTAGGAAAACTGCTCCGACCTCAGGCAGTAATATTTTTCAATATCAAAATTCAGGCCTGAATACCATTAGAACAAATGTTCTGACCAAATTTAATGAGGATTGGACTAAAAATGTGACTTCTGGAGTGTTAACAAGGTTTTGAAGTGTCACTTCTAGAGTGTCAATAAGCTTTTTCGTTAATTAGACATAGTGACATATAATGACCTCATGTGACCCAGTTTCAATGTCATCCAAGATATCATTGGGACAAGGAAAATGTCGAGAATGCATGACACATGACAGACAAAAGGCAATCACAAAAACTCACCATTAACACGTTGTATGCTATTTTTTCAACTTTTTGGAAATGAAGTGCCAATTAGTCTTTAACTTTCATTATAACATCTCTATAATGATGGATAAGACATTCTGTTCACCAATAACAATTTCAGGGGAACATTATCACCATCTATCATCACCACCGGAAATAGATGACCAGCGAAGCGAAAGTAAACAAACCAACCATGGAGAGCAGTGCATATTTACCTAAAATACAATGTATCTAATAATTACTCGCTCCTGTATAACCAGTGCATGTAAGGCATCTTACAGAAAGATTAATATGTTTTAAAATGTGTATATATATTGCAATTCGTATCGATGACGCGTTATTTACAAAAATTTATGACTGCTTGGTACCGGTTTGAAATTGGTACTTTTCGAAGAAATAGCTTTTCTTTTATGATTACATGGTTTGTCAACGTGTATGGAGTTGATTTCCTATTCTTATAGGCAATATATACCATCTTAATGCTATTTCTGGTCTTTGTTTGATTATTGTTCGTGGAAATCTATTATAACAAGAAACCGTCGGAGACGGGTGATGCTCCCCAAAGTTTTTTTGTCACAATATTGCACTATACATTCAGATAAAAGGAAACGTCTTGAGGGCACAGTAGTTGGGGGAAAATCATGTTTTATAGAAAATTTCAAAGGGCCATATCTCTATGAAAAATCTTCTGACCAGAACCTGCTGATAATATGCACATCTCCTCTTGGTAGTGAAGCTTCCCATAAAGTTTTAATAGAATTCCGGTCAGTAGTTGCTGAGAAATAGCCCGGACAAGAATTGCACTATATGTACAGTTAATGGAAAATTTCAAAGGGCCATAACTCTGCGAAAAATCATCCGACCAGAACCGGCTGATAATATGCACATCTCTTGGTAGTGAAGCTTCCCATAAAATTTCATTGAATTCCGGTCATTAATTGCTGAGAAATAGCCCGGACAAAAATTGTGCTCGGACGGACGGACACACTAACGGAGCGAAGAAGCAGCGACTATATGCTCCCCCCAATTTTTTTTGGGAGAGCATAATAAAATAACTGTAGTGTACGGCCAATAGTTGTTTTTTGCAAAAGTCGTGTACGGTGAATAGTTAGTCATGTACGGCGAATAGTTGCAGCGTATTGGCATTTTAAAACTAAATAAATAAAAATAAAAACACAATTTTCTAAATTATTGACTACAGTCCTTATCAGATCAACAAATGATGTTTAATGCATTGTTATCCGAATAACAAATTTGTACAAATTGTAGTAATGGAAAAATTGGTAATTGCTAACATTGGCTCGGCAGCGCTATGACTCTCTATAGGGATAAAGTCTTGCACATTCTTTTTAAATCGAGTTAGTTTAACTGAATAAAATCATTTACCCCTGCACTTGAAAGGAACAGTAGTAAAAATTAGCAAATTTTGTTTACAAATCTTCAATTAATATAAGAATCTAATTTTGCTATACGCCGTACACATCAGGTTCTATTCGCCATTCACAATGAAGTTTATATTTTAGCCAAACATTTGCATACTAACTAGATTTTTGGGCTGAAGCGTGCAAAAACCGAAAGTTTTTATCATTCTAATTGCACACCATTAAAAAATTTGGCAAAATTAGTATACTCTCCTCGGACAAAAGAAAAAAAGATGTCCCAATGAACTTAACTTTCGGTACCAGGTAGCTGATGATTGATATATTTCAACACTCTAATGTATTAATAAAGAACTCCAACTACTTACGATAGAAGTTTGATATGTCCACTATTAATTTGTCACACAGTTTTTGAAAATCATTCACGATAAACATGGAACCACTTATTCTTTTCGCGAGCACTACCTTTTGCGTGATGTTTACTTTGCTTAGCTGGTCTTCTATTTCCGGTGGTGATGATAGACGGTGATTATGTTACTACAATATTGCATTTCATATTCAATTCTATAATGATACTGCACAAGGAGTATTAGTTCTCATTCAACGCATAAATGCCATTGCACTAGGAGAATTTAGATTTAATATTTTTTTAAAGTGTATTCAATATAGTCACTTTCAACAGTCTTGTTCCTGTTCAGCAACGTGATTAAAGTCAGTGTCAACTGACTGCGTTGTTAAGTAAAGCACAGTCAGCAATGATAACTGCTTGAATGGTTGACCGCCAGTTACATCAAAAGGTAAGTGCCCTCCTGTTGACATCTTTCAGGTGAGGCTTAGATTAAGTAAAGGGCGAGGGTTGCATAGAGAGCATTTACCTGTGTTAGACACCCAGTTTTAGATAAATAATTAAATATATTTATATTTAATAATCGCTACTGTGCGACTCTTATGTTATTGCGGGAATGTGTATACATGTATACAATCCTCGCCAACCAGTGATGCAATTGCCGATGTTGTTGAATCGCCAGCGTCAATTCATTGCAGGGTTGGCATATTAAGTATTGACCGGGCCGGCGGTCAATACCCGGTTAAAACCGGTCAATACTGGTCGACTGAAAATTAAAGCATTTAAACATGACAAAGGAAGAATTTAAGCTATTCTATATTAAATCAATAATAATTCTGTAATGGATAAACTTTTTTTATGTTGTTTAATGTAAAAAAATCTTTAAGCTTTAAAAAATTACTTCTTCATCATTTATGGAAACGGCCTCAAATACAAAAGAACTAAGGCAATATCTTTATCTCAGTGTATCACATCTGTTACTAAAGTTTTATTACTATTGTAGTTACCATAGTATTTCACTGATCTATTGATATATCTATTTGATAAGCAGATGGACAAACAGAATTCTTGTGGCTTCTAGGTTCATAAACCTTAAACCTTAATTGGTAATAAAATGCATGCAGTGTTTTGTCTCTGATAGTGACAATGAAGCAAATCTGCCCTTGGGCTATTTCATTTCACTCAGACAAAAGGAGATAACTTGCTAATAATTTAATAGTTACTTCTAACTTGTCTCCTTTCTGTATTAAGAGGGTTTTCATATTTAAAGTTCAATTGGACTTCAAATGAGTAAGCAATCAAAGTTCTTGATTTTGCCAACAAATAATGTTTACCAATTGTGGGTCTACTCTATAGACTCTTCTTTTCAATACTTTCTTTCTTTTAATAATTCTTTGTCATTATGTTTTTTATTTTTATATCGATGGAAAAAAATTTGTTTCACTATTTTGTTCAAAAAGTACTTAAAGAAATCCAGGCAAGAATACATGACAAGTAAGGGTTGTGTCAAAAAGGTGCCATTTAAGACCCTATTATCAGTTTTGGTTGCCCTAACCAGTATAGGTGAGAAGACAGTGAGAAGATGTGGGGCATGAGGAACAACTAATACAAAGTAATTGACAGGTTCTTGTTGAATCAAGCACAGAATTTTCTTAGCATTCATAATTGATTAGAATTGAAAAAAAAATTCAATCAACCAGAAAAATCCAATTGACTAACTTTGACTAATTTGCAAAATTTTGAGAGATTGGCCTACAAATTGCATGAACAGGTTTAAAATAGTGGGTATTAATAGCTTAAGACATTATTGGCAACATGTCTGTTTAATTTATATTATCGATATTGTTTAATTAAGCATGGAATATTAATCAAAATTGGGGGTATAATTCAATTGACCAGTATTGACCAGTAATAACCACTTTGGGAGTATTGACCGGGGCGGTTTTAACCGGTAAAAACCATCGGTTAAAACCGGGGGCGGTCGGTTGGTGCCAATTCTGATTCATTGATAATATAAATTATTCCTTGAAATGACAACATATGTGACATTGCTACATCGATAAATGTAATCTACGCTGCACACAAAAAGATGTGTCGGTAAATATTCGTGGTTATCTGCTATAATTCTAAATGAAGGTACCCTTCGAAACACGTTGTTTACACTTGATAGATAATACAAGTTGATGGTCGAGTTTTAAAAATAGAACAATGTTTACATTTGACGCGGAACACTGTGCGCTGTTATCATGTAAATATAAACAATTATCAGTATAAAATAAATCAAACTTACATCGAGTTTTTCAGTAAAATCCAAATAACGCAGCGTCAGTGTGTAACTGTTCGCTTGAGTGCTATGTTAACTCTGATCGACCCTTTTCTCGTTTGCGGTTTATACAGCGCCGAATAAACACGTGTGTCAGGCTGCACAATCTGTTGTAACACTCAAGTACATGTAGTAGACGTGAAGGATCAACACAGGGTTATAGCACGAGACGTATATAAAAAAGCTATTCCATTATGTAGTGTGCGTATGTTTCACATGGTTAATGCAAACCGGTTAAATCTTGTTGTAGAAAATTGATTAATTATAAATTTGCTGGTTTAATTTAATCTGTCTTTTAAGCGGTTTAGTGCACTATCCAGTGGTGCAGCAGTAGGATTTGTGCAGCTGCACTAGTAGGCTTTAATCGGTACGGATGTGACTATTTCGAAGAGTTTGAGGTCCTTTCGCGCCCGTAGCTGCATTATGCAAGGACCCGGAGTGTGTCCAAGCGCTCCTACCGAATTAGCTTACTAGAATCTCTACCTTTGGCTAGAATTTTGAATAAAAGCTGCAATGTCCATTTGTTATTGAACAAATGTTGATGTTGTCTTTGGTAACTAACGAGGCGAAGCCGGACTACCCGGAGGAAACCCAACCTGTCCGGCATCATGAACATTTCGGTGACCCGGTTATGGGGATTGAGCCCGGGTCGCCAAGGTGAGTAGCTCGTGCACCGACCACAGCGCCAACAGGAGAGCCTAATCCGAACAAGATGTATTGGTCGACCTCAAATACTAAGAAGTGATTGTCTAATTAGCGCAGTGGTTGTTACAAGCGCTTCTCACCAAGGCGACCGTGTTCGATCCACGATCACGGCGTATGTGAGCCTAGTTCGTGGTCATCATACCGGGTTCTTCGGCTTCCTCCACAACTCTAAACCACACCGAAATTGAATATTTTTTCGGCAATCAAAACGCTGATGGCGTAAAATTTTGTTGGCTCGAAATAAGACTGAGAAATACGACTTAATGAAGGCTACAATCGTCCGTCTATTCGTTTTCGACAAACGAAACAAGTAAAACACCACATATGTAAAGTTGCTTTACTGTTGTTCGTTATCGTCTTGACCCTAAGAGGAAAGTTTATTTTCATAAGACTCAACAGTGGTGATTTTATAACGTGTTTACTATCAAAGCTATGAGCTAGCATTGAACTACGGAATCCGAATAGTGCGATCTGCAATCTCGCACTTTTTTTATCAAGGGCGACACTAGACATACGAATTTAAGCGATACTTGATATTTTTCTTTACAGTCGCGGCGACGCACGATATTTTTCTTGACAGTCGCGGCGAAGCACAAGTTATTTAACACGATATATCGCCCTAACAGGCGATATTATTACAGCAAATTTGAACAGTACAAATATCGTGCGTCGTCGCGACTCTCGCGCAAAATATCGAGTATCGCTTCGTGTGGCTAGTGTCGCGGTCTGAAATTAGACCTCGATACACGAGATTCGGATAATATGGGCGATATTTGGAAAATAAAATATCGTGCGTCGCCGCGACTGTCGTGCAACATATCGTGTACCGCTTCGTGTGTCTAGTGTCGCCCTTTGAACGCGACACTAGACACAAGCAGCGATACTTGATATTTTTCTTTACAGTCGCGGCGACGCACGATAGTTTTCTTGACAGTCGCGGCGACGCACGATATATTTTACACGATATATCGCCTTTTGGGCTACCTTCACAATGGCGATATATCGTGTTAAATATCGTGCGTCGCCGCGTCTGTAAAGAAAATTATTGTGCGTCGCCGCGACTGTCAAGAAAAATATCGAGTATCTCTTCGTGTGTCTAGTGTCGCCCTTGATAAAAGAAGTGCGAGGTTAAAGATGGCCTATCCGAATTCCGTAATGAACAACTAAACGAGCATACACAATACCATCACACAAACATAACCAATTCCATCATTTTCTATTCGCTGAGCGGGGAAGGAGGCGGAGCTTACCAGGCACCGCGGTTACCATTAAAACATATTACTAAGTATCCCGAGGTTCAAATAACCAAACCCCAAAAAGTTAACCAATTTGTTCTCTGTATTGCTTTTATTCGTATTATAAATTAAAATACGAGACATTTGTTTTTTCATATTTCGTATTAATTTGAATATAACGACAATTAAAGTTTGACAATTTAAATGAAGTGTGTATTCCCGTTTACCTTTTTTCTTTCAAAAAAAGAGAAAACGATCGGCGCAGCTGTTTTGGAGGGACTAATCATGATTAACCTTATTTAACACTTTTCTCACGTTGATAAGAATTAGCATTGAGAAGCATGGTTAACACAGTTATTTTGTCTAAACTCGGTTTTAAAAGTCAAGCATCACAAATCCTTAATGTTGTTTTTTCGCCAATTATTTTAAACGAGTAACCGGGTTAATTGATAAAACATTCATATTAAAGGGACTGTCCAACAGATTAAAGCGTCGTTCGACGCGAATCGATATTTTGGGAATTCACGAGGATTGCTTATATAGCTTAAAAATACCTCCTCTTTTGACGTGAGTGTAGATGTTCGAGTGGTAGAGTCAGGAGACATTTTACTCCAAGCTTCCATGACTCTAGGGGTCAGTGGAGGTTAACGTTTTTTCTTCGTTTTAAAAAATTGTTTTCTTATTTTTTACTGGAGATTTTTAGTTCAAATGTTTAAATTTATCAATATAAAGCATTTAAAGCAGTTAATGACAAGCTTTAATACATGCTAAAATCAGTTGGACGGCCCCTTTAAGCGCCAGATAATATATGGGATTGAAAACAAAATGGAAACCTTGTAAAACAAAATGTAATTGTGAAACATTATGACCCCCATATATATGACTTTGACCTTGAAAGATGACCTTGACCTTCATCTTTTACCACTCAAAATGTGCAGCTCCATGAGATACACATGCATGCCAAATATCAAGTAACTTTCTTCAATATTACAAAAGTTATAGCAAATATAAAAGTTTGACGCAAACAAACCAACTAACAAACAAACAGACACGGCTAAAACAATACGTCCCCCAGTCTATAAAAAGTATTATTTCCCTCAAGTTGCCTTGAATTACGATTAGTAATTGATAAATGTTTTTAAGTTATACAACTCAGTGTCATCCAGCACTATAAACAACAATATGCACCATTAGCTTTAACCTTAGATCGACTCTTATGCTTGTATAGACCTCGAGCTAATTTGCTGAAGAAAACGACTCCTGGTCAGGTAAGTAAATCAGCAAGACAAAACCTCAAGTAAAGCAGAAGAGACTCTGGGTAGGTGGTCGGGATCTCGTGTCAAGCAGACGAGACTCCTGTGTAGGTAGTCGGGATCTCGTGTCAAGCAGACGAGACCCCTGGTAGATAGTCGGGATCTACTGTCAAGCAGACGAGACCCCTGGTCGAAAGTCGGGATCTACTGTCAAGCAGACGGGACTCCTGCTGGATTGTCGGGATATACTGTCAAGCAGACGAGACGCCTGGGTAGGAAGTCAGGATCTCGTGTCAAGAAGACGAGACTCCTAGGTAGGTAGTCGGGATCTCGTGTCAAGAAGACGAGACTCCTAGGTAGGTAGTCGGGATCTCGTGTCAAGAAGACGAGACTCCTGGGTAGGTAGTCGGGATCTCGTGTCAAGCAGACGAGACTCCTGGGTTGGTAGTCAGGACCTCGTGTCAAGGAGAGGAGACTCCTAGGTAGGTGGACAGGATCTCGTGTCAAGCATACGATACTCCTGGGTACGTAGTCAGAGCATCGTGTCATTAAGACGAGACTCCAGGGTAGGTAGTCGGGATCTCGTGTCAATTAGACGAGACTCCTGGGTACGTAGTCAGGACCTCGTGTCAATTAGACGAGACTCCTGGGTACGTAGTCAGGACATTGTGTCAAGCAGACGAGACTCCTGGATAGCATGTCGGGATCTCGTGTCAAGCAGACGAGACTCCTGGGTAGGTAATCCGGACCTCGCGTCAAGCAGACGAGACTTCTGGGTAGGTTGTCGGAATCTCGTGTCAAGCAGACGAGACTCATGGGTAGGTAGTCGGGATCTCGTGTCAAGCAGACGAGACCCATGGGTAGATTGTCGGAATCTCGTGTCAAGCAAACGAGACTCATGGGGAGGTAGTCGGGATCTCGTGTCAATCAGACGAGACTCCTGGGTAGGTAGTCGGGATCTCGTGTCAATCAGACCAGACTCCTGGGTAGGTAGTCGGGATCTCGTGTCAAGCAGACGGGACTCCTGGGGAGGTAGTCGGGATCTCGTGTCAATTAGACGAGTCTCCTGGGTAGGTAGTCGGGATCTCGTGTCAAGCAGACGGGACTCCTGGGGAGGTAGTCGGGATCTCGTGTCAAGCAGACGAGACTCATGGGGAGGTAGTCGGGATCTCGTGTCAAGCAGACGGGACTCCTGGGGAGGTAGTCGGGATCTCGTGTCAATTAGACGAGTCTCCTGGGTAGGTAGTCGGTATCTCGTGTCAAGCAGACGGGACTCCTGGGGAGGTAGTCGGGATCTCGTGTCAAGCAGACGAGACTCATGGGTAGGTAGTCGGGATCTACTGTCAAGCAGACGGGACTCCTGGGTAAGTAGTCAAGACGTCATATAAGTCCGGCTAGGTGTCTGTGGGTAGTATGATCTCGTACCGTAAGGATGTAACCTGAACAGTGACTTTGAGTGCTAGTAAGAAATAATAGATCTTATGAATTATTATATTCCGACGACCCGAGCTATTGACAAGTAGAAATCCTGCTTCAATGCTTCATCTTCTTGCCATTCTGTGTGTTCTCAATTTTAATAATGTTTATCAGTGATCTATTTTTTATCTTTTTGATATATTTAACGATTTATAGATGGAAGAACTACTATTCAGTGATTGTAATTCGAAGTTATATTGGTCCCTCCGCCTCTAAGGCTGTAATATGTGAGAAATTGGGGTGTGCTGCAGCACTCCTGCTTAACTAACTTTCTTGACTCACGAACATTTTGATTTTTGCTATGCAGCAAGTAGGTGTAAAGTAAACTTCTTTATTAAAACATCATTTTTGTTGGTACGTATAATAATTCGGTATCTTTAAACAAGGTTATATTATAAGTCTTCAGATTTATGTCGCTATATTAAGTGCTTAAGGAAATGAACATTACATGCCTAGTTACTTCTTAAACATAATCGACAGTTTATCATATGCACAATCAAATTGAATTCGTTCCAAACTATCGCTGAATGTGCATTTTAAGAATTTCATATGTCAAATATAGAAACTAGCTCGCTTTAAGCTCAGAGGCGTATTTAGGTGGGGGGCTAGGGGGCTAAAGCCCCCCCAGCTGGCTGGCTAGACACGATTTTTAATAAAAATGAGCCCCTTACAGTTTCAATCCACTTGTGTATTTCCTGTCATATGTCCCTAATTAAGCCATAAACAGCTGTCGATTTGTGTGATTAGCTCCCAGGCATGTGTACAGACGATCTAACCTTCGTCAGCTAAAGTGCACGCTTCATTGACTGTAAGTAATAAACTGAGCTATTTGATTGGCTGAAGAAGATACATTCAACTAATGAAATTCATCCATACATTTAGCTATAGATAAATGTTTACAAATGGCTGCCGCATGAGACTTGTGAAAAACAATATTTCAATTTGTAGCAATTAAAGAGTTTAGACGAACGCAATGGACAATCATTATTATTTGATCGGTAATTTCTTTGATGAATTTAATTGGTATTAGCTCTTTAGAGTGATAATCCTTTTGAGTAACAAGTTATTGCCAGTGAAATTTAACTGCACACTTAAAGAATGTCAATTATTTTTTTTTATTTTTATTTTTTTACAAATCGGGCTAACTGCTTTGATGTTCATCCATACTTTTTAAAATTAAAAAAGACTCAAAAATGAAGAATTACTTAAGCTATATGAAACTAAATCATTTTCTAAAAGCGTGACAACATCCAAAGACCTATAGATAACATCTATAGGTCTTTGCAACATCGAGGCAGCAACACCCGAATTAAACTACACAGAAACCTAACGACTCCCTTTGTTTACACTTTTGTGAACGAAATGGACACCCGATTCAGTGATTTGCAGACTAAGACAGCCATGAGATTGAAGTTTATACCTGAACAAATGTGCGCCTCTCCTGTCAGTGCTAGTGAACTTGAATGGTTCATTGATGATCTCCCTTCCCCTCAGTTCCTCCCTGCTGAGTTGCACTTTATATGACAGGCTAGGTGTAAAGGTGTACCCAACCCACCTACTACCCTTCAGGGCTCTGTTGCACATTGTGATTCCCAGCTGTACCCCATCATTTACACTGTTTTGTCCATATCATGTGTGTTCCCTGTTACATCATGCGAGTGTGAAAAGAGTATCAGTGCCCAAGGACTTGTTAAGACAAAACTAAGATCATCAATTGGTCAGGACAAGTTCTTTTTTGTTTTACATGCACTTTTATCATGCAAAATGCTGATTAGATAGCAGGAAATCGCATCATTTCAAGGTGCCATTTAAAAAAAAATTCGTCGACGGAAGGGGACACCTCCCGCACCCTCCCCTGTTGAGCCCCCCTCTGAAAATTTTCTGGATACGCCTCTGAAGCTCGACACACTCTTTGCCACAAACCGATACCATCCAATTTATAATAAGTGTTGCGGAACCGAACAGTTTGTCGATGTATCGTATGTATATAATTATTTGAACATAATAGTGAAACATATCCTCACACGTTGCATGTCAATATTACATGACTGATTGTTTGACTGTACACACTATTATTGTGTTGATGTTTAGGTACCGTGTATTTTTGTTTATAAATCCTCAACGTTTAAATTGTTGGTAACGGTAATACTGGCTGTTATAAAATCTTTTGTTCATTTTCTGTTGTTTTTTTTAGTAGTTTCTTTTTTAAAGATATTCACGGGGAATAAAAAGATACTACCAAAAATATATCAGTAGTAAGTTTAAGTTTAAGTTTATTCTGTCTTTGATTCAAGGCCACCGGCCCATAACAAAATGCATATATACTGACTTGAATATAAGCTTATATGTACATACATTAATAATTGTTATCTGACAGAGTCGGAACAAAAAATAAAAAATAAACAGTTTTATATATAACTAAACAATGGTTCAAATGCAAACAAAGTGGTTACAAAGTTGACATACTACGAAGGGTGTACTTGATCATAAGTATTACTTATCTTCAGTATATTAATACTATCTTCTCATTATATTATTTATCAGCTTACAAACAGCTAAAATTTCATTATTTCTTCCAGAGTTTAGTAAATTGTAAAATCTACCAACTGTAAAATGATTAGGTTGTATATTAGGCAAATAGAATGAGCGTATATCTGAGTACTTTTTACAGTCAAATAAAACATGGTGCTCATCCTCAACAACAGCGATATTGTGGTTTAAACAGTATGTACAAAACCGCTCGGCTCTTGATATACCAAAGTGTCTTCCTGTTTCGATTGCAAATTTGTGACTAGAACATCGAAACTTGGCATAGCTATTCCGAAGAGAAAAAGGCAAGTCCATTAATACATATTTTTCAGTCTCTAATAAAGATTTAAAATGTTTATAGTGATCACATCTAGGAGAAGAGTCAATATGATTTCTCCAGTCTTGCTTAAGGCAATCTGATACTCTAAGCCTAAAACAATGTATAAAACTATCAATGTCTCCGATGTCTTGAGAAAGCCAAACATGTCCAAAACCGTACTTACAAAGGATTATTCTTACTTCTGATGCCCATGTATGCCTACCTACTGAGTCAAGATCATATAACATAATATAGGTTTGTTTAGGATACCTATTTGAACTCATTTGGAGTATTCTACACCAGTATTTGATAAAACGACTTACATAATCAACATAAAGAGGTAATCTGCCACATTCACCTAAGACCATATCTGTGTTTGTCGAGCGTGAAACACCAAGAAACAATTTACAATAGTGCGTTTGAACACGTTCAATTATAGGCGAAAATTTAAAACCCCATATCTCTGAACCATAGAGTAGAATAGGTTTAACCATAGAATCAAACAATTTAAAACACTCATGAAAATGAAAATATCCATATTGTTTTTGATAATTTCTAATACAGACTATAGACTTTGTTGCTTGACATGCAAGTTTTCTTTGCGATCGCGACCATGACAATTTAGGAGTAAAAATTAGACCCATATATTTGTAAAATGAGGCTATATTAATAGGGCTTGTTCCATAATTCCACTGTTCTATGTAAAATACATACTAACACTTTGAATGTTCTTTAGTCAGTTAAAATACAAACTTTGTAAATTGAAACGACTGTCATAAACTATGTGTTGCAAAACGTGAACTTGTATTGCTTCAAACTGTAAAGCCCCGGTGGTCGATCATAAATCGTTTGAACATATGTAAAGAAAACGTATGTTGACGTTTATTGCTACTGTGAATCAAATGTAGGTCCCGGTAAATTAGCTGGTTGCTAATGCATAGGCTAACAAAACATGTAATACCATCACGATACATTAGTGAGTTGTACGTTTTAAATGTTTAAATAGTATTACCCGACATATTTTTAAAAATAATGTCGTTTACGAATTAATTTTTTTTAATGAACATGGCACCAGTAACTTATTTTAACGAGTGGCTTAAATAATCGAAATACATTTTGAAACGAACATGGCACCAGTAACTTATGGTAACGAGTGGCTTTAATAATCGAAAAACACCGTTCGCTTACTTAACGAACAACAAGCAAAGAAGGAAGGACATTATTAGATATAAAACATGATTTTCCTTTTTAACATTAATATCGGGTTAGAATATGTTAAAATATGAAACAACCGAACAATTTTGTCAATTAAAGTATTTACTTACAATTCTTTGATACTAATTTTAGTAGATCTATAACTTTATATAATCGACACAATTTAGAACAACGATATACATGTTGGTACAGATAGGGGATGTAACTACTGCAAGTTTGCTGCCCTTCTTTGCCCGCTGGTTAAAATATGGGAGGTAACCGCTGTTAGAAAGTTGTTATGAATTTGTATACTTGCTAGTTGTGAACGGGGAGACCATATATGTGATTCGAACTTAGGATCATGTGTTTACGCTCTACAACTGGATTATTCAGGCTTACAAAACTTAAGTAGTCCCTAAAATACTACCCTATTATCAATAAACGTTAGCATATATTTATCATTGTTACTTGCTGTCATACCTAATTGGACGTAGGTGTGGTATATTTGTGTTTAAATATATGTCGTTTCGGCGATTTTCCAAATCAACATGTTTAAAACTTAATTAAAGTACGTAAACTTAAGTATGTATTTATCATAGCGACACCCTCTGCGGTTGAGGCCGGCTTTTTGTCACGTATGAGAAATTTTACTTACGAACATCTTTGGCAATTTGATGGCAATTTACAGTCCGAATAAAGTGTTTATAGCCAAATTTAATTCTGAGATATGACCCTGACCTTTGAGGTAGGGTGACACGTGACATACGCGCCAGGTCGTCTTATGAAAAAATTCATATTTATATTGCAACGTTATGTCGATTAAATTTATTTTAGCGCCTTTTTGTGGCCAAATTTGACATTTACCACTACATTCGTTCGACCTTTGAGGTAAGGAAACGATTGTTACTTATGAAACGTCATAAGAGTATTGTTTACACAGACAGACTTACAATGCAACTCCTTTATGCCCCCTTCATCGAAAGGCGTTATAAAATTATTCGAACCTGAAATAATAACACACATGACAACAAAGTTTTTTTGTATATTAAAATGATTGATCTGTAGGGCGAGTAATGTCAGGCTTCAAATCTGCGGACGTTGAAAATATAATTTATAGAGGTTAACTTGATGTTGTGTCAACATACATGTCTAAAAGGATAAAGAGAATTATCACGGAAAAAAGCGATTTTGTAAGTTTTTATTTTAAAATGGCAAACGACTCTTGTTTTATAAATTTATGTTTGTATATGAAAAACTATTCACAAAAATGAATAACCAACTGACTTTGTGACTAAAAAAGTAATGAAAAATAAAGAATACCATTGCTAGTTTGTTTAGACCTACAGTAGTACCCATGAATGATTGGTTATAAAGGTGCATTTTGCAGTATTTTACACAAACTTCAAAAATAATAATTCGCAGTATTAATGTTTTTTAAAACAGGTATTGACACTTGCGGAACATTTTTATTATTTGTAAAACAACATGATACTTTGAAAATACGTGCCATGCAATTCAGTAGTATTTAAATCCTAAGTATACTAAAATGTCATTATATGTACGCGTTATTAAATATCTAACAAAAATGCGTTCCATTATTATATGCATTTATATATTTTGGGAAAGCCTTAGTTCAGTTTAAATTGTTTAACGTTTATAACATGAACATGAAATGTTGAGAAATTAATGGATATCGTACATGTAAACGATTGTTTTAATGACATAAAATATGCAGTGTAGTTTTTTTTCTTTACAGCGTACACTCAATAGAGAAGCACACAACCTTTTTAAATTAATTAATATTATACGTTTAAATGAATTTCAAACCAATCAACATTTTACAAACAAAATAAGTATGATCCACTTAACATATTTTGTTTTATCAAACGCATTTCTGCGATTTAAACAATTAGCAAATGTTAATAATTTACTATTAGATTGAAGTATTTTTCATATAAACAATAAATGACAGGTATAACTCCTTTTTAACAAGGGCTCGCTTGAGATATCTCTTCTTGCCTATCAATATTTCTCTATGTCAATGTTATCCCAAATATCTGTTTAACTTTTATAGTTGCAAGGCAAAGAAACACTTTAATGAGTAGCATACACGTGTACATATAAAACGATATGACATCAAGTCTGCTATTTATAAAGACGTGTCTGTCGAACCTTAAGATAGAAAAAACAACAACAGAAACTCACTTACAATACTTACATGTTCAATATATCGCGCTCAGACCCCAGAAAGCCGTTTATAACATTACCAATACTTATTGGTCTGCTTGCAAAACTTGAAAGGTGAAATTAATCAGTACGAATTGCTCCAAGTGTTTTTGCATTGATGATTTATCATGTATGGGAAACTACCAACAATAAACATGCTTTATTAAACAAATATCACCCTTAGTTGAAAAGTTATTCGCAATATACTACACGTTTAAGACACCATGATTACCAAAATTAGTGAATAGAAAACTACGTAAGATATGAATAACGCACGTATGCATTTTTTTTAGGTCAAATGGTATCACTTGAATCCGCTGCCGTTAAAATTTACCTACACACATAAAGTATTTAGTATTGGTTAAGTTGGATCATTTAAATAGTACTTCAATTATGCATACTTCTGAATAAAAACTTCAAGTTTGTTCACATAATCTTGCGACAATACTCTTACACGCCTTTGTTCAGAAACCTTAAATTACGATTGTCTTGAAATATTTTAATATGAGTATGCATCCTGAAAGACAAGCACATGTGTGTTAGACGCATTGATTTACGTCGACAATGAAATGTAATTAAGTTAGAAACACACATGCAAATCGATAATCCTTATCGGCTCGAGTGCATACGGTGTTCTTGGTGACACAAGAATTTAATAAAATATTGGACAAGAAAGATAAACAGCATGGAAAAGTATGAAGACCCGGGCGTGAAATATATGCTCGCGTGATGGATTACTGTTTGTAGTTTAGATTGTATAAAAGAAATTAAACGTTTAAATAAAACTTGTTTTTGACAATACAATGAAAATGCTTCCCCGTGGCTATTACTTTTGGGAGATTCTGGATGTTTGCTTGTCATTAAACAATTGCGGTAGAATGATTACACGCAAATGTCTTACCATATGCGGTGTTTTGAAGACACTGACACGAACATCCGCGATATTTGTGTCCAAGCATGTTTTTTTCAACAAATCGCCGCTCAGAGATATGTCTGTTTCCAAGAATGGCTCTGTTAACTAACCTCTGCGCAAAGATTGCACGATCCGTGCATGGCTCTATCAACCAACTTCCGCGCTGAGACTACGCTGAATCCGAGCATGCTTCAGTCAAATCCCTGTCGTAATAACGACGATGGTCCATAAATATTTATTTCGCATTTTGTCTATGGTCGTGTGCATTACTTACGTTAAACCGTGTATGTAATGACAATAGTCTATAGAAATTTATTCTCATTTACAATAAAAAAGAAAAAGGTACAGACCCAATTGGAGGTAAACGCTTCAAGCTAGTCTAATCGATATCAGTATCTAAACTAGAGCCTTTACCAATTTGTCATCCCTGGGATACGTTTACAGTAGTTTCACGAGGTCGATATGTCAAGTATAATTCGTCTTTTATTCATATCTGTTGATGTCGCTTGAGGTGAAATTTTACAATCTTGAATACGCCGCTATATCAAAGAAGATTTGAGTTTGCAAACTTAAGTAAATAAAGTTGGGCACTGAAATCAGATGGTACATAGTGTGCTTGTCCGACTGTCTATCAAGAGTGAAGCTCCTGACTTGAAATTATACGAAAGCACGTATATAGAATTGAGCAAAGAATTGTGCTGGTTTTCGTATGGAAGTCGTCTTTTCCGACACTATGGAGCGTTTAGTAATGGACCATGTTGTTTAATTATGAATTTATGAGCCAAACATAATCCATTAGGTTATTCAAACTTTTTATTGCACGAGGTAGTGACACATTTATTTATTGTAAATTTTTCATAGAAACATTTTCTTTGGAATAGGGCCAATATACTGTTTGTCATATGTAAATACGTAAGCTACAATACGTATGTTTTTCAAAGGAAAATTCTTCTATTTGTTATTGAGTTACTTACTTCATATTTCCACGAGGAACTGAACATATTAGTAAGCAAACCCTTACTGTTCCTTTCAAATATACTAGTAGGTTCTGACCAGAACAGTTTTGTATCAATAAATCCGATAATTTAGACACCAACGAGCTAAAATAAACGTTAAGCTCTAAACTAAGACGAACCGGAAGATGGCTCTCAAAAACGGTGCTCGTTATCGTTGTAATGATTCACGCATTCCACCTTATGTAGTTTACTACCCCTATCGCACGATTTATTTCAAGTGTGCGATTTAATTCGACTTAAGAATGCTTTTACTTGTATTTCTTCTGAGGATCGTAGATTTTTAAATAACATACATCTAAACACCCAGTTAGCAAACACGGACAAGAGCCATACAAGCAGCTTTGGAAATGAACCCCCCAGTGAGAAGAACGACCAATTAACTTTTTTGTTATTTATAGCTTTTTGGGGGAAAAGCTCTATATGTTTGTACATCTTCATTTAAGTTGTCACAGTTATCCGACCAATCCTTGCGGCATTCTAATCCTTGCGGCATTCCATAACACTGTTACCCGACCGATCCTTGAGGCATTCCATAACATTGTTACCCGACCAATTATTGCGGCATTCCATAACATCGTTACCCGACGCATCCTTGAGGCATTCCATAACATTGTTACCTGACCAATCATTGCGGCATTCCATAACATCGTTACCCGACCAATCCTTGCGGCATTCCATAACATTGTTACCCGACCAATCCTTGCGGCATTCCATAACATTGTTACCCGACCAATCCTTGCGGCATTCCATAACATTATTACCCGACCAATCCTTGCGGCATTCCATAACATTGTTACCCGACCAATTCTTGCGGCATTCCATAACATTGTTACCCGACCAATCCTTGCGGCATTTCATAACATTGCTACCCGACCAATCCTTGCGGCATTCCATAACATTGTTACCCGACCAATCCTTGTGGCATTCCATAAAATTGTTACCCGACCAATCCTTGCGGCATTCCACAACATAGTTACATGACCAATCCTTGCGGCATTCTATATGTGTGATCCTATATGTGTCTGTCCGTTTATCCGATTGCCGGCCCGTCAACACGCCAACCCGTCCTTTCATTCATTTTGTCAAATAGTTCTACACCACGCGCCTTTATGTACTATTGAATACTGTTCATCTTAAAATCTAAAATAAAATCGGAAATATCTTCTTCGTTGTCAAGATTTGAAGAGTCAATTAAATAAACATAATCATTAGATGTTAAAATATTGAAATAGTTGTTGAACTTTTCAAGCCGTTATCTCGACACAGAAAGTTACCGCAAATACCTAGTTATTATTCTGGATTACTTGCAACGGACACTACATGCATGAGTAAAGGCACAGACGACATTTCGCTGAACAACAAAATTAGTTATGGGTGCTTTTAGTCAATATAAATAAAAGAATGTATGACTTTACTTAATAAAAACTCACTAATCAACCGTGCATATATATTATGTGCATAAATTAAAAGAATAAATATAATCGAATTAAATGTTGTTGTTTTTTTACTTATGTCTGTGTTTATTGAATTTATTTATTGATATAAAAAGTTATATACCGACCGATTTCTATGAAAATTGCCTTAAATGTACATGGCATTGAGACGATGTGCAGAACGCATGATTCAATAATTCCGCCTCAAAGGTAAATACCTTTATACAAAATCAAATGTTTCGGCCGCCATTTTCGTAAAGACTCCGTATTCCCTATAAGCATTGAATGATTTGAATCAAACTTAGCCCACATTCTTTTGTCACACATGTTCAGAATCAAGGTAACCGCTTAAAAAATTAATTAATTAATTAATTTATTATTTATTTATTTATTTATATATATGATTCTCTGCCTCTAAAAACGATGTATATTTTTTATAATTCTCGTTTGTTGCAACAGGACTTAATTTGTTATCTTAAGAGTGGATTATAAGCTGTGCAACATGATGGCGAAACTAAATCCGTCTGAACATCTCAACACAGTTGGGAATCATATGTTCGCTTCTTGTCTTTAAAACTTCACAGTATACCGCGAACTAAGTTGATCCAAATAGTTTCCATTTGTACAATGACTGAGAGTTGAATCTACTGTATAATCCATTGATTTTGCACAAGTACATTTAATTGCAAGTCTTTTAAAGAAACATGGAATGGCTTAAATGATAAAAGCATGTAATATAAATTATATGTATTTAAAATTACCTGACTTAAGATAATGGTATGGTCATATTTCAAAGATTCAATTGTTCAAGTGGTTGATTTAAGTGATAGTGTGAACTAAACTTAATTAATCAATAGCATAACATTGATCATATTCGTTTAAAACTTTCAAATCATTGTTTTCACTAACACTGTCTGACACAGTGCGGCAAAACGTTTTATAGCATTGAACGTATATTTTATTTAATAAGGCTTCGTGTTTTGTTTAGAATGCTTTTTTGTCACCATGATATCTGCAAAAAAACACGTCGCGCCGACATTTGTTTTGTTTGAACCAGGAGTATTATCTGAGTACGGGCCGATACCAGGCTACCTGGTTATTTCTTACCGTATTCAACGTCATAAAGCATGGAAAACGGATAGATCAAAGCATTTGGTCGATATTGATTTGAAGTTAAATCTAGTTGAGAGACGGTTGGCTTTTTGTATTGCTGACAGAGGAAAAAATGCAAAAGAACAACATGTCGTGGACTACACAATTTATTGGTAAGTTGTGTGATATATTAAGACAATAGTGTAGTAATCTGGATACGGTGATAATCAAATAATCCGGATTTCCGTAGTTAAACGTAACGCTGTTACACTTTACAAATTAGAGCTTTTTTATATTGTAATCATTCGCATATTTAAGGTTGAGAATTATCAAAACTGCAAGACGTGATGCCATTATAAATGCTAGTTAAGGTATTTTTATTTATATATTATTTTCCGGAATGCGAATAAATAACTCTTACATTAAGTAATCTAGATATGTTGAGTTCGTTAAATTCTGTTTTTGTATAAATTATCAAAATATATAGCGAAAGAAGTGTTTTTTACATTGCTCTATAGATTTAAACGAGATACGACATTAAGTGTTATGTTGAGCGATATTATATGTATACATATGTACTTATTTTGTAAATGCAGTTAGAAGAAGAAAACACAGTTCTTACGGTTCGCTAATTTAAATATTTTTCTGAAAAATACATAAACTATAAATTTAATTTTTTTTTTTTAACTTTGCGAACAATTTCATTTACAGAGTATACCATTACGCTGATAATTTCAACATTAAAACTGTATGAATCAAACAAATACCAATACATAATAAAATCTATTTACAAATAAAGAGTAAACGGCGAAAAGAAAAACTATGTCTGATTCCCTGTGTCTACAACCATATACATTTTTTACTATATTACCTTACATATCATATGCAAACTAACCTTACTGTTTTGTTTCAGTCTGTGTTATTTTAGCCCTTCATGGGTTTGCTGAGAGTGAAGCGGATTCAATTACCACGACATCACCGATTGCGAATAATGCAACAACTCCAAACCATAGCACTCCAAACAACTATACGGCATCACCAATTTCCAATAATGCGACCACAGCAAACCAAAACACTCCAATAAACTCAACGGTATCATCAATTCGGAATAATGCGACGACAGCAACTCAAAGCAATCCAAACAACTCAACGGTATCGTCGATTTCGAGTAATGCGACCACAGCAACGCATAGCACTCCAAACAACTCAACGGTATCATCGATTTGGAATAATTCGACCACAACAACCCAAAGCACTCAAAACAACTCAACGGTATCATCGATTTGGAATAATGCGACCACAGCAACACAAAGCACTCAAAACAACTCAACGGTATCATCGATTTCGAATAATGTGACTTTAACAACCCAAAGCACTCAAAACAACTCAACGGTATTATCGATTTCGAATAATGCGACCACAGCAACCGAAAGCACTCAAAACAACTCAACGGTGTCATCGATTTCGAATAATGCGACCACAACAGCCCAAAGCACTCCAAACAACTCAACGGTATCGTCGATTTGGAATAATGCGACCACTGCAACCAAAATCACCCCAAACAGCTCAACGGTATCGTCGATTTCGAGCAATGCGACCACACCAACGCATAGCACACCAAACAACCCAACGGTATCATTGACTTCGAATAATGCGACCACAGCAACCAAAAACACCCCAAACAACTCAACAATACCGTCTATTTCAAGTAATGCGACCACAGCAACACACATCATTCCAAATAACTCAACAATATCATCGAATAGGAATAATGCGACCACAGCAACCCAAAGCACTCAAAACAACTCAACGGTATCATCGATTTCGAATAATGCGACAACTGCAACTCCAAACACCCTTAACAACTCAACGGTATCGTCGATTTCGAGTAATGCGACCACAGCAACGCATAGCACTCCAAACAACTCAACGGTATCATCGATTTCGAATAATGCGACCACAGCAACCCAAAACACACCAAACAAATCAACGGTATCGTCCATTGCGAGTAATGCGACCACAGCAACCAAAATCACTCCAAACAACTCAACGGTATCATCGATTTCGAATTATGCGACAACAGCTATCCAAATCATTCCAAACAACTCATCGGTATCATCGATTGCGAATAATGCGACCACAACAACCGCTAGCACTGAAAACAACGCAACGGTACCATCGATTATGAATAATACGACAACGCCAACACCTTCTATGAACAAGTCGTCATCGCCTACGGAATCCACGACATTGACAACCACTTCTATCTTAATGCCGATCACGACTGACCCATTTGTGTCGTCTTTTAACATAAGTATGTTGATTGCATAACCTGTTTTAATTTCTTATTCATTACTTTATATAAAAACTTGAGTTTTGATGTTACTAAGTAATAACTATGTTTTTATTAATTTGTTTACAATTTATTTCCGCTAAACATATATAAGCAAAAGCAAAATTTAAACTTGAATAATATTTAGTAAATATTTCTTTAAAATGCGTCTTTTTTAAGTTACGCAGGCCCGAAAATTACATAATTGTTCAACAAAATACTGCCTACTTTTTAAAAAGGTATTACATTAAACACATGTGTTGGAAAATAAGAATGAAATTTTACATCCTTTTGGTGATGGCTTTACATGTATTGCACATACATTTCACACAGTAATTATACAATGAGAAAATTGAACATTGTTAGTATTTAGGAAACCTTCATGCTACACGCTTCTAAATTAAGTTAAGAAGAAATGTCAATGTTGTGTTATAATTTTTTTCAGAATTATTAATGTCATAACAATAATTTTCTTTTCTTTCACTAGGCAGCCATTTGATGTATATCGCAGCAAATCTCTCTGTCAGTGGCAATGGTTTGACGTTCAATGAGACAACCCGTAAAAGACTTTTCCAAGACTTCGCTAACGCGGTAAAGTAATTTATATTTTAGCTCATCTCAACGTGATCTCGTGGTATTGGTCGACTGTCTTTCGTGATCCATTGTCCTTAATGCGATGTCGGACGTGATTCATACTTCATGTTTCATACAATGTTGTTGAGAGTTTCATGGTCTGTGTACGAGTATAAACTCTTGAAAGTATTGTACTCCAAGTTCATGAGTTAAAAAAACAAGCATTTGTATCTGTACACGTGACATTCAATTTTCATCTGATCTTTATCGAACCGTAACTACCTGTTTATGATATCCGAAACAATTAAACAATGCTGATATTTGTCCTTTTATCATATGAATATTAAACAGAATATTTACTTCAGTTTACTTATACTCTCTTGACTTTAAACTCACAGTTTATGTTACAATGTATGCTTTTGTACGTATTGACCATTAATAAAAAACAGAGTGAAGCCATATGATTTTTCCATGATATCATTAGTTTTATAATTTATTTCTCTTCTGTAGAAGCAACTTCAGGTTCATCTAGTTTTATTCGATGTAATCAAATTAATATATATGACTAGCCGTCATGATCCCAGTTTAGTAGTCTCCTACCGATTTCACCGAAGGGGACTAATAGGTTTACCCCCGGTCCGTCCTTATGTCCATATTGTTCGTATATCCGTGTGTTTGCCTGATTGTGTATCATGTGATAACTAATCAAAGTTCATTTGGTAGATGAAAACTCAGTATTTGCACAGCGGCTAATATGGGAAATATGCTCGTTATTGAAGATTTGTTTTCATAAAAACCGTTTGGTAGATAAGGTAACAGCGGAAGTGAAAACTGTCCGAAAAATCAGGATTCTTCGAATCCTCAAAAAGTCCTTAAGCTAGGATCACGAAAATTGGTTTGCGGAAATAGGTCAATATATAGGAAATAGTCACGATATATCTTTTTTTTCGTCATACATACATTGCCGTTGCTATGGTTACATAAATAAGTAAAAATTAAACTCTAGATCCTGTTATAAACTTCAAAGTACTTAAGTTAGGTTGATGAACATTGGTATATGTATAAAGGGTCATACTATCTGAATCGTGACTAAGCTCAAATTTAATTAGCTAAGTCGATTGAACTCCGAAAACATTCAACCGATGGAACTGCTGTTTTGTATGTGATAAATCTCTTTGTTTTGTACAAATCCATATATTGGTTTACACAAATACTTAACTATACTGCGCATTGGTATTGCGCATGATATTTGCCAGATAAACTACTTTCATAGACTTGACAGAAATGTTTTGTACATGGTCAGCCAAAACACTATGCTGAGAATGAAACGCTATTTCAAATTGAAAGCTCAAAGACAAAGATCTGCCTGATAGAGGGTCAATCATATACTTGATATTTCGATGGATTATTTATATGTGTCCTTTAAATATGTAAGCAGTTCATCGCTTTGGACTTGTAAGTTAAATTTTGTGATGCTTATGTGTAATCATTTGCAGATGAGTAGACTTCTGCAAAATACAACTGGTTTCATGATGATTCGTGTAACTGGGGTGGATGAGTCAAATTTGTTCAGGTAGCAGTCATTTAAAGTATCACAATACAAAATTCTTAGATAATGAAACACATTAAGAATATCATAAGTAGAATAATGCTTCTTTAGCGTGAACAACAAACATGAAAATAAACAATACGAACATATTATTTAAAGAACAACAACGAGTTTGTTTAATTCTAGAGTGAATAATAATAGTAAAAAAGACATGATCTTTTTTCGAATAGCTGTGAATATTTCCGACGCTGTACATGGTACTGATTATATCAATTATATCTAAAAAACAATACAATTTATTTGTTCTATTCTTCCAAAGATTTAGTCCTTAGTGTACGAACACCTAACTTTTATGGTTTTCTTTATACTATTTCTAGACAATACAGAGGAAAACGAGAAATATCGAATACGATAATAATCTATTTTGAATTGGTTTTGTTGGGTGGATCAAACTTAACTTCAGTCGATGAGACTCTGCCTACTAATGGCACGTTTAACTTCTCTGGTATTCCTGTGACTGTGAAGGGTTGGGGTGATCTGAAGAAGGCAATAGATGCAAGTAAGAACGCTAATCTATGTTTTGTTGCATTTGTTTTTTGCTAAGTATACTTTGTCTAGATACACGTGCTCGATTATATGTATTTCGTGAATAAGTAAAAATTGCTTATCGATTATCACTGCTTCAAATAAGCATATGTTACTAAGAATTCATATTTCCTTAGCTGAAAAGAAACTATACGGAGACGTTTGTTCCGTCTATTCGAGCGTAGACAAGTGCAAAATGGGCAGCTTTAAGTGTAATCTCTCACAAGCTTTGATTACATGCACCCATTTATGTCACAATTACAATAAATGTGGTGAAAATGGACGATGCTTTTACAACGATATTCAGAAAGAAACCATGTGCAGGTACGAAACATGATATATTTATATGGCATTTGATACTTTGAGACATGTGCATTTCTGTGATAATACTATTTAATAGAACACCGGCATTATGAATATCTAGTATATGCATTTAACTGAACCCCGGGGCATTTATCAATGATATATGTATGGTGTAATTCGATTATAAATATACAGCTATGCTAAGATTTGGCATTAAGCTATATATGTTTCATATGCATTCAAACTCATTTGTTAAAGCATGTTCTTATCACAAAGGTGTTTTTATTATATGGCTCTGAACCATTAAAAGCTCTTAAACATTAAACATCGCAAATTACTTAAAACACCATATTCATAACCTTGACTGGGCGACCTTCCTACCGACGATTTTTCGAGTGGTTTGTCTTAAAGATGCGATGGTGACGGTGAACATTATTACGTTGGATCAGAGTGTAGAGTCGATGCGTACAAGTTTGCTCTGCCACCAAGAGCAATCATTGGAATCAGTGCGGGACTGGGCGCGGCTCTACTGCTCGTGATAGTCGTGCTCGGGGTGATGATGATCCGCAATAGAAAGGCCAGCAGAAAAGAAGAAAGGTATTATTTATGTAGCATGATAGGAAGGCAATTTTGTTTCAATTTAAGAAGGGATTGCAATAATATTTTAGAAATAGAAATCCCATTGCTTACTCTATGACATGATAGTCACATTCCAGGCAGCTTTTAGTCTTTGGTCTACCTTGCAGGTTGCTATTTTGCCTTAGGGACAGAAGTGGGGATATCTATTTCTAATAATGTAGCAAATATTTTAATCTTCCTACTCAACCTGTGTAGCAATACCCAATGATTGTAATAGCAAATATATCGACACAATTGTATAATTATCACAGTAAGTTCATAATCAAGAAAGATTCATAATTTAAAATACGATTCATATAAACGGTTTGGGTAAATAGTAGTTATATATAATACTTAATTTTAAATATATATGTGTCGAGTTAATCTATCAACGTAAACACACAAACCACCACAACCTCACCATACAATTAAGCTACGTAACTTAGGTGGTGAAATTAATTGTCAACATTTGGTTTGCGCTGTCCGTAAGCAACAGCAGCGGTCCATCCAAAATTAGTGATCGGTTATATACGCTCGATTACCTCTATCATACTTTACGGACCCAAACCGGGCATAAAGATCACGAAGGACGACGTTTAAGAGGAAAAACATAATGTATTATTTCATTACTGCCATTAAGGCAAATATGAGTTGGGTGATCTATCATTATACCATGATCACGCGTGTGACCGAATTGAAAAGAAGGGAACTTAATAATATTTATTATTGAATATCGTTATGTTATTTATACGCATATGAAATCACATTATTACCATTTACATAGTAACAAACACATGCCCGTCATTGTTACTTCATTTATAATGTGTGTGAATGTACATAAAGGCTTTCTTCTGGTTGTATATCCCGTAAGCGGTACCTGTTTTCATATGCCAATCGATAACTGCATTGGCAAATTATCTCATTAATATGCATGACCATATAACTGTTTCCTTTCTGAACAATGAGCAAAATGACATAACTTATTTAAGACGCTTCGTTCCATCCGTCAGCAGACGTCATTGTTTGGCAAAGCGGAAACAATATGACGCTTGACAAGGACGAAACTGAAACTAAAATGAGATTCATTCGATAGCAGATAGAAATGCGTTACAGAACTTATTAAGTTGCAATAACAGCATGTATCCACTAAATTATCTGTTTGACTTTAAAGTCAATACCATTTTGTTCATTTTCAATATAGATAGATTGCCTATGTTTAGTTAGACATAAGACACTATTTCAGATCTGGCGTCGATCGTGAGGGTGAGTCACCTCGGGAACTCAAGCATTACGATGACCTTTGGCCACACAGGCAGTTGGCAACAAACGCGAATAGCTTTGATGAGAGACCATATATAATGACGCAAGACAATTTCGGAAGTCCGGTATATTAAAAGACCAATACAATTTTGCAACAATATAAAACAGAAACAACATCCAAAACATCAACGACAGTAACCACCAGAACAAACATTTAACACATACTTGTAGTATATCATGTTTGTATTCAATAAGTGAAAGAAATATAAGATAACAAGATAACAAGTACTTAATGTGCGTATACATGTATAACTACAATCCCTCACTACACAATCGTGTACTATGTATATAGGTTCGTAAACTAAAAAGCTACATAAAAAGCTTGATTAAGTCAAAGATAACATCAAAAGGACTACAAATTCTTTAAACTTCTTAGTGTCGTCCCTTGTTTGTAGAATGCCGAAAGACGCAATATGTACCATTGAGGGAGTATAAACCTTGTGATTTTAACAACATTATATTTAACACGGTATTTCAATTTAAATGTGCTTGTTCTTAACGTGCTTTTTGAAAAAAAATACAGTTTTAAACACGCATTTATTAAGTCATCACAATGCACACAAATTAAATGTTTGCAAAAACATAGAGCTCGTTGCATTCAAGACAATGTTGTGGTGACTTCGTTGTGGATCAATATTCATTTTATTTAGAAATATATTAATTCTTAACTTAATGAAGAAGTATCTTCTTAGTTTCCTTCATCTTACGTTCGCTACGTACATCTCGGGGCTGGATTAATCAACTCCTGTTTAACCGCATTACCAGCCAGTAATACTAATTGGTTTATCTCAATTGCTTGCAAACTTTAGACGCAAGCATTTCCCCTTTCAAATGTCAACACAATCTTTTCGTGACATGTAAAATATGTTCATTTTTTCAGTCTATATTTAAAAGCAATAAAATAACATTAAACCTATTCACCACTTATATTCGTTTCTACTTCAGATATACATGTACCGTCCTGATGACAGAAGTGAACATCACTATTCGGAGCTCAAACCTGGATCCTCTTTATCCAACCTTAATTTTCCTGAATCAAAGGCAAGTGTCTATTAACAATTCATTAACAATTAATTATGCCATAGTTTAGAGAATTTCGTTTCGCGTATTTTTTGTAGCGCAGTTGAACAAGAGTTATATCAATTTTGATCGAAGTCTTAAGGTTCGTTCGTCTATTTTATGTTTTTCTACAAAATACCAACACCAAAAACTTTACGATGCATGCTTGGTTTTCTCGCCATCGCAGTTTTTTTACAAACTGTTTTGTCCGACTTTAATTTGCCTGCATCTCAGTCAAGTAAAAGCGTATGAGCTGATTATATTTAATGTTCGCCAGAAAGCTCCAAACACCCCTAATATTATTAAATTTACGCGCTTATTATTATTATTATTTATTGTAGTTTTATGATGCATGTCAACATGCAATCATTATTGAAAAAGAAATACATGAATTTTGCATATACTTTCAGTTCGAGATCATTCGACCAAAGATCATCCTCGGTCGTTAAAAGGATGACAAGAACTATTTGCTATGAAATCAAGAGTGCGTATTTCGTGGAAATATGCTATGCTATCATACTTTTACCGATCTCTTTTTCAATTTGACATACTAATTTATTTAATTCTAAATCAGTGTTAATTTGTTATTATCGTCTGTTAAGGAAAACGATCATTTACACGTTTAATGTAAGCGACTTTGTTTGCATAAATTGAATTTGATTTGTTGTTGAGTTTTTAATACGCTCAGATAACACAATTATATTGTTTTGATAGCTTCAACTTCAAGTGCTATATGTTTGTTGTTTTTATTGAGCAGTTTTTCTACAGCTTATGTTATACACATTAATTACGAGATGTGTGCATGTTTCATTAAATATTTCTTTAGAAGTTGATTTGCTGCCAACCAAAGTTTTACAGACATAAACTCGAAACTTTCGACAACTTAAATAAACAATCAGCTTTAAATTACATTGAACCGAAGGCGATTGGGTTGTTTCTCGAACTTATTTTACTTAATATCCATGTAAAATACAATGATTTAATAGCAGAGCATAATGTGGTGTACGACATCAAGTATGAAATCTTCAGGAGTAAAGACACATCTTCACATTGGACCAATGAAATCACTCGTAAGACGTAATCATTATTGTAAAAGAAATACGTGAATTGTGCATATACTTTAAGTTCGAAATCATTCGACCAAAGATCATTCTCGGTCGTTAAAAGGATGACAAGAACTATTTGCTAAAACTATGAAATCAAGAGTGCGTTTTTCGTGGAAAAATGTGCTATGCTATCATACTTTTACCAATCTCTTATTTTAATTGACACACTTCTCTATTTCATTCTAAATCAGTGTTAATTTGTTATTGTCGTCTGTTAAGGAAAATGATCATTTACACGTTTAATGTAAGCGACTTTGTTGGCATAAATTGAATTTGATTTGTTGTTGAGTTTTTAATACGCTCAGATAACACAATTATATTGTTCTGATAGCTTCAACTTCAAGTGCTTTAAATTACATTGCATCGAAGGCGATTGGGTTGTTTCTCGAACATATTTTACTTAATATCCATGTAAAATACAATGATTTAATAGCAGAGCATAATGTAGTGTACGACATCAAGTATGAAATCTTCAGGAGTAAAGACACATCTTCACATTGGACCAATGAAATCACTCGTGGGTTTAAAATATCGGCCAGGCGAAATGTATGTAAACAAAGGTTTCAAACGGCGCTGGACAGTTAGTGTTGATGCATAATGTATCGGCAAGAACGGTAAGAATGTGTTTATACGTTTAATGAAATTATGGCACCGAGGTCCATAAGCTTTGCAGAGAAAATTGCCTTTACTTCGTGAAGATTTCAGTCGTGTATCGGGTCTGATCGATGACGAGTAGGTCACGCGAATTGTGTATCGTGTTATTTCTTAAAATGTGACCCTGCATTTGTAAAAAAATATTACAAGATATGTACATTTTCAGAAATTCATTTCTTCGTTGAATAAGACCAAGTTCATGGAAATAGCTGCCCAATTGATGAAGTAATGGCTTTTCAAAGCGATACACCCTGTTTTCGGTCATTTTGAGTAGTACCTTTTAATATATATGTAATAGTGAATTGTTTGAGAAGTTGGGTGTTTGTTATAATTTGATTATTTGTTTTATTCATTATCATGATGTTTTTACTAGTTAATATCATCGCCGCACGCTTATTACCTGTGATTTTATCAAGGAAACAATAGATAACACTATTGTTTGAACGTACATTTGTGCTTTTTAACTATGTATTATTTTCACATCACAAACTCAAACTTTTATTTACAAATTAAGAGAGGAAATATTCATCCCTTAATGTCCGCTATTTAAAATAAGACCCATGAGTTCAACGTATACACAATTAATACTTCGTTAAATATATATATGATTTAATTAAAATATATGTATTATTTGGTACAATACAAATTGAATTGCACTTGTCTGTCCGTGTGTCCTATTTCACAGAGCCATTTAATTTCATTTATACATACTGACAATGAGCATAGATAATTATTAAATCACAGTTTTTCTTTCCCATAGCTAGCACCTGACAGGTATACCTCTTATTTTTTAGGGGCTCGTTATATGTCTATTCATAAGCTTCTCCCATTCAATGTTATCTCAAAGGTCTTCATAACTCTTCTTCATTACAACGGTAAAGATAAACGTCAATTAACAGCATGCACTTGTAATTATTTAACGATGTGACAGTGTAATCACATCTGCTATTAAGGTATTTTCCGCGTCTTTAGATATAAACGCACACACCTCGCTTAAAATACACTGGATAAAAACACTTAAGTAATCAATATCTTGCGTTAAGACCCCTGGAAAGACAGTATCTTATTCACATGTTAACTATTAAATGTTCTGTTATTATCGAACTACTTTCAAACTAGACGTATTTACGCCGGGAAGCCTTTTTTTCGGTAAGTAAGGTGACGGCAAATATAATATATAAATACAGCTATAAAGCGAAATGCATACGTATGAGAATTAAACAGAAAAGAAAACAACAGCAAAACGTTGAATGAAAAGATACAAACATAACTAAGTTTAGCAATTTTATTGTAAATCTATTTTCATTCAAGGGGCCTTTTCACAGATTTTGGAATGTATTGAAGCTTGTCATTAAATGCTTTATATTGATAAATTTAAACCGTTGACCTTAAAATCTCAAGTAAAAAAAAACAAGAATACAATTAAAAAAAGAAAAAAAAACCCTCAACTGGGCTCGAACCACTGACCCCTGGAGTCCTTGAGTAAAAAGTCTCCCTATTAGACCATTCGACCATCCGTACTCATGTTATGAGTGGATGTATTTTTTACTTATAAAAGCAATCCTCGTAGTTTTACAAAATATAGCGACAACAACAGAACTTTCCAAATTATTCAATCGTTACGCGTTGCAACGCTTTTAATTTTCAGGTGTTCAAATTGTCAAAAGATGCATATAATTGATATTTTAGAGCATGGTAAATTATCAGTATTACTATTTCCTCACAAATATCATAACTAAAACGAAAATTTTACGAATCTGAAACAATTAATTTTAATTTTGTCAATTTACCAAAACGTGAAAAGGCCCCTTTAATAAGCATATTATTTTTCTGAGTATGCACTCTATCTTTATGCAAATATAGCGCCAGTAATCAAGTGCTTGTAAGGCAATCCGACGAACGCAGTGCAGTCGGACCTCTTTAATAGGATGCATGAAGTAATCTTTCCTAACGGAAAGATAATTGGCGAGGTAATGTAACCTTTTCTGACGTCAACCTATACATGACCGCATACTTTTGTACAATTTGAAAAAGCGGAGAATCCGTTTTCCTTATTAAAACAGTGGTTTCAAAATGGGAAACGATAGTTTTTTGTTATTCCAATACAATGCTTTATTAGCTGGAAAGCATGAACTAATGCATAACTTTTGATCCAATCTATCTGCATTACACACTATTTAGTTAGAGTGTTTTCTTGAAAAAAAAAATCACGTATAAACTTCCCAAAAAACGGTGAGCACGTGAATGAACTCGCAAAGTTACAATATGACATTGATATTACTTGACATTCGATTTCGCAACTCACTCCTCAATCTTGAATAAGCAGGTGTTACCATATATGATAGTGGTGATGTCAGACATTTCAGACAAACTAAAGCAAATAAAGGCGGGTACTTGACTGATGGTATCCACAACATGCGCGTACATTTTCTTGCAGTGTTCCGATGTGGAAGGTCCCGTGCTGGTAGGGCTGCCTATCAAGCACAGTTATGCTTCTGACCGTAGATGGCCTTACGTTTGTTATGTATGTGCAGTGCTAGATGCCTATAGAAGTTGTCTACGCCCATCACTAAGAGCGTTAAGTTATGGGTCGTACTGTGTAATTATAGTCGTAATACACCATTAAGACCAATTACTAAGCTCCTAACGAACATTCATCTATAACAATTAAAACGAAATTTAAAATTTGAAGAACATTTAATTTAAAAAATGTATTTCTTATTAATTGTATCTAAAATGGGTAATGTATGGTGTCGGATTAAAATATGATTGTTATATTGCCATTCGTTTACTAAAAATCCTGGATCTTCAAAGGACAATAAAGTGAGCTTAATCACTCTGCTAAGGACTTTGCTGAAAATATAAATAAGTAAACCATAAACAATTCTATAGAAATGCAGTTTATACCAAGCAAAGTTTTCTATAAATAAACCCGAAACTTTCGACAGCTAGAATAAAAATTGAGCTTTAAACTAAAATGAACCGATTGGGTTGTCTCTCGAACTAATTTTACTTAATATCAACGTGAAAACACCACACACGGATTTAATAAGAAATAAAAAGTTTACGACATCACGTCTGTTAGACTCGAACCCTTCATTTCGAGTGTGTGATTTATTTTGACTCAAAAAAGCCTCTATCCTCAATATTTGTCATTAGGATCGTAAATATCTTGGATGACAGTTAAACACCCAGTTCGCAAACACGAAATTCAATAAACAGCCGTATTGTAAATTAAGCCCTTTCCCAGTAAGAATATTTTTTATAGATGTTTGGGAAAACTGACTTCTGTATACATGTAGATGTATAATTTGAAGGAAATGATTTTCGAATAATAATAATTTGGGTATTTCGAATAATAATTTGGGTATTTCGAATAATAATTTGGGTATTTCAATATGCGTGTCCCTCTTTTATCTGTCCGTCCATCCGATCGCCGGCGTTCCAGTACAGCAGTACGCCCATGTATGTTTTTTTCTAGCAGATCTTTATCACGCTTTTATTTTTTTTCTATCAGCTAAAGCTCTAAAATGCTAGTAAACTTTTTAGATATTCCATTTGGTATAACGTGTTTAAAAGTCAATAAAGTCGAATCTCACATTCAATATCGATAACCTCGCACTTGAATTGTCAAGCCGTTATCTCGCCAAAGAACATCTCCGTAACAACCATGGTATTGCCAAAAAAACGTCGTAAATCATCGAACATTTCGAATAGCTCGAAATACACTTACGCCAACTAAAAAAAAACTCTTAGAGTTGTATGTAGTTGATAAGGGAATAAACGAGTACAAAAATATATAATGCAGAGGCTTACACATATGTTTGGTAAGTTTATATGTCTATATAAACTTTATTTATCTATATATATTCATATGGTATAAATATTTTACTTTAATTATCCGTGTTCATGTAGTAGGACGTTAAGACACGAAATAGATGTTTGTATACTATAATACTAACAAATGAACTTTTCCCTTTCTTAATGTCTGGTCGTCCTTCTGTCTGCCTTCCCACTCGTAGAAGTACTCTTATACTTGTAAACCTGCTACATTAAAATATGCACTTATAATAATAACTTGTGTAAGTGCATTAAATTGTCCTACATTTACTATTCTGAAGTTATGTCCATTTCTAAGAGAAAATTCTGTATCATTCATACACGAACTTGCTTCTATGAAGAAGTATTTAAGTACAGTAAAAACTCCGCCGACGTATAAGTGTTTGAATTCGTTCGTCATTATTTTTTCACAAATCTCATTATTAACATTTTGTGTGAATTTTGTGATCGAGTCTGATTTCTGAGATGCACTAAAGTCACAATTATTACCATATATATTTAAGTTCGAAAATTTCATTTTTAAAACATTATTATAGTTTTTATATTTTTGTTTTCTAAAAAATTGTGTTTATTACCAAATCACTTTTTTCCCATCTGACTGCGATTTCATTACATCTATCAATTCATTTAATTTTCTAATTTGTCAGTTTGTCCGCTTGTTTATGCCCAACGAAAGGAACTTCGGTGAAATATAGCAATCTTATTACTAAGGTGACATCACCGCTCAAACAAAAGAAGTCGGGAAAACACAAGTTCTGTTTTCCCGTCTCCAAAAAATACTCGGAGAAACACAACATGAGTCTGTTTTCCCAAGTTATTTTTTTGGACTGGAAAACAGAAGTTCTGTTTTCCCGAGTTATTTTTTTATAGACTCGGGATAACAGAAATTCTGTTTCCCGAGTAATTATTTTTCGGAGTCGGGGAAACACAATTGCTATATTGTACGCACAAGATAATCGGCCAATCACAGTCGCGAATAATATGGAGGTCCTTGGTAGAGTTGTCTTTGACCGCTGCTAAAACTTCTGGATACTAGGGGCGTTTTCATTGGCTGTTTATTCGGCATAGCTGTTTAACGTCACTTTTGACCTTACCTGACCTGTGAAAGTGTCCAATAAAATTCAAATAAAATTTTGCGCGGCTAGACATGAATGAATACACTTCATTTATTCCATTGGCTGATTTGAAAATACCACCAGAACATTGGAAACATGTCCATCTCTTTGTAACACTGTTTTACTGCATGAAACAATGTTATCTCTAATCAAGAGGCTTAATAGATAGAACAGTTTTACACTCAACTCTCGACATCAATACAGTTTGTGCGTGCACCTTTTTCAGAGGATTGCCAGCGCAAGAGCATTTGTACTTAAAGGCTATGTTCTCATATTCAGTACTTACTTCCATAGTAGTACAATATGGTCAAACTATATATCATTTTAAAGGTAAAGACGGATAGAATAACATAAACACATTTTTGACATTCAATATTTTTTTGCTTTATTCATATTTTTGTTTAAAACCAATACATTTTTACACTAATTTACAAAATCTCAATCTAAAGTTAGGAAGGATATGCACTACCGTAAGTTGAATAAATACAAAGCTATATACATATACAAGGTCAAGTTAGCAACATTTCACACAAAATTATTGTCAGAAAACAACAAATGAGTTGTTATTCAACTGCATTTGTTGGATAATTTTCCTAAACAAAGTTCTAAAAATAACTAAACTGAACTACTTTTTAAAAATCCAGGTATGGTGGATAATAAGAGTCACCAATCTATTTCAAGGGCTTAACAATTTTGCTATAACTAAATGGAAAATTTTAAACCATCTCAAATTGAAAGAAATTGCAGACGACATATAAAATTGTAAATAAATATAAAGAAATAGGTTTGGCTGGGTAAAAATCATTTTGATAAAAGGAGATATTGCTCATCAATTACAAGATTTTATGAGTTTTGTGCAGACGACTCTAGAAATCATAGTTTTACATAGAAATACACAGCTAGGTATCATGTTTTTTTCTTTCTTCCTTCATGAACAACTAATGTCCTTGTACCGTTTTGAATAATGTGTTCCTTTTGGCAAACCGAATCTTTTTATACATTTGTATATCGATTCCTTCTACCCATTTTGAAAGCGTGACACTCGCTGTGCTCCGTAGAAAAAACGTGCATTACAAATCGGTTGAAATCACGTGAAGTAGTAAGAAAACCTTGTATACACATACCTGAGAAAACACATCATTATTTTGACAGTTGGGTCGCGACTAGTAAAACAACTGTTAACATTAATCAGGAAGAGATCGCGCTTAATAACAGAAATGATTACACAGAGATATAATCACTTACCCCATTTCAAATATTTTCCAGCTGAAAATTTCCCCCCACACGTCTTTTTTTTGTTTATTTGTATTGTTTTTCTGGAGCCGAAGTGCATCTCACATAATATCCATCGGACTTCCGTTGTTTTCACTTTCGTTATTAAAAACTCCGTTTAAAAGATTTATTTTTACATTTAGGTTGTTGAAGCGAATTATTATTATATATTATCAATAAAATAGTATACCGTGATGACTTGAACGGAGTTTCGTATCGATCTTTATATCAGTCTGTAAGCGTACTATTTTGTGCGCAATAATACAAGTACATGTGATTAAATCAAATCAAATCAAATCAAATTTTATTTTGAGTCGGTACATGTGTAACAAAGAAACATAAGCTATGAATAGCTATTAACCGACATTTACAATAATAACAATAAATAACATGCATATTTAAAACAAACATCAGCATTAAATGATACATAATCAGTCCTATAGACTATTAAGACATGAGGTATTTAAAACAAATATATTCATGCAGAGACAAAATTTAAAGAACTGGCAGGCTACAAACATCACAAATACAATTTGCAGAAATAATACATTAAATTAAAATTTGTGTTGAAGTTGCTGACCTTGACCTAGGTCTAAAAACTGCAATAAAACAAAATAAATAAGAGACTGAATAGGAAAATAAGCACAAAAGTGCGACAAATAAGACAATTCTAAAAAACATATATCCCCCAAATCAGATTTGGAAAGAACTGATCAGCAACTTCCTCACAAGTGCATTACACAAATTAGAATATATTTCATAGTTAAGACATGAAAAGCAGCAAATACATGCACACAAATTAGGCAAAAACGAAAGGACTCACGCTCTTAGGGTTACAGAGACTGGAAAGGGATGATAACTACACATACAAACAAAGCAAACAGAAGAAAACAAGGGAAATGCAAGCAAACATAAATAAAAAGCAGTACAAATAAAACTAAATGCAAACAAAACTACAACTAAATTTAGTAAATAAATAAGGCTATGAAGCTGCGGAACAGCAAGAACAAGCGCAACTCTCTCCACTCCATGCGCTGACCAGACTTCGGAAGCAATTGTAGTTCGATTGGTCTCTGAAGTTTTGCGGTAGAGAATTCCAAAGCCTGGCCGCGCTGAAGCGGAAAGAGCTGATGCCGTATCTTGTGGTCCTTACCTTAGGTATAACAGCAGTATTGGAGTACCCTATCCCCAACAACAGTTGTAAACATTGGTGAAATGCTTCTTATAAAGTTATTTTTTGGAGTGTTTATGAGGTCTGATCATGCAGTTTGCACACATCAACGGAAAGATTACAACCCAATGCATTTGTCATCGTCAACCGTTTGGAATGTCAATTAGGCGATGAGTGAGTTTTTAGCATTTTTCTTTCAATTTTATTAATTTAAAAATGGCTGCCCCCATCGTCATGAAATGCCATGTGTTCGAGTTTTGATATTTCTAGATATGTATTGTTTTTTTTACTATTTAAGCGTAACTTGCCCTCATCAATGTCGATATTATTAACTAGTTATATAATTTTCCGCCGAAATACGTTGAATAAACATCATTCAGATTTTTGAAAATAATATCTTTTTTGTGTTAAAATCGCTTTGTATTTTGATTGATTTTGTCGATGGTATGAGACTTTGCTGCACAGAATTGGTAGCAGTTTGAAGGAAAACCATCCTTTTAAGCAAATATGTAAACATTTTCAATGTGGCACTGTTCGTTTAGTCAAATTTGAGTTCAATGCTAGGGGTCCCACATTTTTCAAACTGAAGCCTCTACATGAACCTTAACATGTAACAGTATAAAGAGCAGTGGAAGCGTGGCCTCACTTTAATGCATTGCATTTCAACTCGCGAGGTATCATGGTCAGTTCGCGGCCAGTGTGTGTGAATGTCAGAGTTTATTTACAGGTCATCGCTGCGTCTTCACGACTACCTTATGTGCTGACCTGAGTTCGCGGCCAGTAAAATAATCGTTATATAATATAGACGTTATCGCGTGAACTAGGTGAACTGGAATTTTCTTTAGACCGGAAATATGTTAAATGAAAATATTCAGCGATATAATTATGGTATGTCTATAATAGATTATTAATGTGTTTTCAACAATACCATGATAAATATTATTTTTGATTAATTCAACAAGAATTATTCCACCATTTTGACTAATGTATTAAGCATGAGCGCGATTATTCTCGATACTGTTAATAATCGAATCAAATATCAATGTCCGACAAACCACTAAAACAGGTTTCGAAGAACGCGCGTATAAATATATAAAATATGTACGGATCATTCGCGTGTGGCCGGTTGATTCATATGTTTTAATTTCACTTCCATTCTTCTTTTGGTTTTCTGTTTTGTATCTATAGGTTTATGACCAGCAATATGTAATAATGTTAAATAAGCCGCGAAAACTCCGCTTAACATCCCGTACTGCGTGTGATGCAGCTAAGAACTGCACAGAAAATGACATTCGCTATCTTTGATCTCATTAATTGAACTCTTTACCTTACACCAACTCCAACCACATCCAACGCCGTATATCTTTTTTAAAGATATTTTTTGTTTTTATATTTCAATTTAATCAGCGTCTGTGATTGGCCAAAAAAAGAAGTCGGGACAACACAAATTCTGTGTTCACGTCTCAAAAAAAAATTACTCGGGAAAACAGATCATCTGTTTTCTCGAGTCCAAAAAAATTAACTTGTGAAAACAAACTTATTTTGTGTTTCCCCGAGGTTTTTATTTAATATGGAGGCGGGAAAACAGAACTTGTGTTTTCCCGACATTGTTTTTTTTGAGCGGTGATGTCACCTTAGTGCCACCGTACATCACCCGTCTATCTGTCTGTCTTTTTGATTTAAGTATGAGTGAACGAGTAATGAGTTTTTTTATAATGAAATGAATGCAACACTTGTAAAAAAAAATTACGCACTGTTGGTAAATCGTTGTATTCAGTTTATTATGTATTGAGTTTCTTGCGAAATTCAGTCATAAAAGAAAACATATGTTTAAAGTAGTAAGTATTCAGTAAGTTAAAAAAAAATCATTTAGGTGAATTAAAAAAAAAACTGTTTTTTTTTAGTCTGCTTCCTATCAGTGTAACATGGGTTATCCCATTTAACACAGAGCGAAAGCTCATCAACAACTAACACACAGCTCCCGATCAATAACCAGTCCACGCCGTCTACCACGCCGACTACACAGACCACGCCGTCTACCCAGACCACGCCGACCACACAGACCACGCCGTCTACACAGATCACGCCGTATACACAGACCACGCCGACTACACAGACCACGCTGTCCACACAGACCACGCCGTCTACATTGACCACGACGTCTACACAGACCACGCCGTCTACACAGACCACGCCGTCTACACAGACCACGCCGTCTACACAGACCACGCCGACCACACAGACCAAGCCGTCTACACAGACCACGCCGTCTACACAGACCACGCCGTCTACACAGACCACGCCGTCTACAAAGACCACGCCGACCACACAGACAACGCCGTCTACAAAGACCACGCCGTCTAACAAGACCACGCCGACCACACAGACCAAGCCGTCGACACAGACCACGCCGTCTACCCAGACCACGCGAACCACACAGACCACGCTGACTACACAGACAACGCCGACCACACAGACCACGCCGTCTACCAAAACCACGCCGACCACACAGACCACGCCGTCTACACAAAGCACGCCGTCTACACAGACCACGCCGTCTACACAGACCACGCCGTCTACACAGACCACGCCGTCTACACAGACCACGCCAACCACACAGACCAAGCCGTCTACACAGACCACACCGTCTACCCAGACCACGCCGACCACACAGACCACGCCGACCACACAGACAACGCAGACCACACAGACCACGCAGACCACACATACCACGCCGTCTACACAGACCACGCCGTCTACACAGACCACGCCGACTACACAGACCACGTCGTCTACACAGACCACGCCGACTACACAGACCACGCCTACCACACAGACCACGCCGTCTACACAGACCACGCCGTCTACACATTACTCGCCGACCACACAGACCACGCCGTCTACACAGACCACGCCGACCACACAGACAACGCCGTCTACCCAGACCACGCCGACCACACAGACCACGCCGACCACACAGACCACGCCGATCACGCCGTCTACACAGACCACGCCGTCTACACAGACCACGCCTACCACACTGACCACGCCTTCTACACAGACCACGCCGTCTACAAATACCACGCCGACCACACAGACCACGCCGTCTACACCACAGACCACGCCGACCACACAGACCACGCCGTATACACAGACCACGCCATCTACACAGACCACGACTTCTACACACATCACGCCGTCTACACATACCACGCCGACTACACAGACCACGCCGACTACACAGACCACGCCGTCCACACAGACCACGCCGTCTACATTGACCACGACGTCTACACAGACCACGCCGTCTACACAGACCACGCCGTCTACACAGACCACGCCGACCACACAGACCAAGCCGTCTACACAGACCACGCCGTCTACACAGACCACGCCGTCTACACAGACCACGCTGTCTAGAAAGACCACGCCGACCGCACAGACAACGCCGTCTACAAAGACCACGCCGTCTAACCAGACCACGCCGACCACACAGACCAAGCCGTCTACACAGACCACGCCGTCTACCCAGACCACGCCAACCACACAGACCACGCTGACTACACAGACAACGCCGACCACACAGACCACGCCGTCTACCAAAACCACGCCGACCACACAGACCACGCCGTCTACACAAGGCACGCCGTCTACACAGACCACGCCGTCTACACAGACCACGCCGTCTACACAGACCACGCAGTGTACACAGACCACGCCAACCACACAGACCAAGCCGTCTACACAGACCACACCGTCTACCCAGACCACGCCGACCACACAGACCACGCCGACCACACAGACAACGCAGACCACACAGACCACGCAGACCACACATACCACGCCGTCTACACAGACCACGCCGTCTACACAGACCACGCCGACTACACAGACCACGCCGACTACACAGACCACGCCTACCACACAGACCACGCCGTCTACACAGACCACGCCGTCTACACATTACTCGCCGACCACACAGACCACGCCGACCACGCCTACCACACAGGCCACGCCGTCTACACAGACCACACCGTCTATACATACCACGCCGACCACACAGACCACACCGTCTACACAGACCAAGCAGACCACACATACCACGACGACCACACAGACTTCGCCGTCTACACAGACCACGCCGTCTACAAAGACCACGCCGTCTACACAGACCATGCCGACGACACAGACCACGCCGTCTACACATTACTCGCCGACCACACAGACCAAGCCGTCTACACAGACCACGCCGTCTACCCAGACCGAGCAGTTTACACAGACCACGCCGACCACACAGACCACGCCGTCTACACAGACCACGCCGACCACACAGACCACGCCGACCACAAAGACCACGCCGTCTACCCAGACCACGCCGACCACAAAGACCACGCCGACCACACAGACCACGCCGTCTACACAGACCACGCCGACTACACAGACCACGCCGACCACACATACCACGCCGTCTACACAGACCACGCCGACCACACAGACCACGCCGTCTACACAGACCACGCCGACCACACAGACCACGCCGTCTACCCACACCACGCCGACCACACAGAGGACGCCGTCTTCACAGACCACGCCGTCTACCCAGACTACGCCGTCTACCCAGACCACGCCGTCTACACAGACCACGCCGTCTACCCAGACCACGCCGTCAACACAGACCACGCCGTCTACACAGACCACGACGTCTACACAGACCACGCCGTCTACAAAGACCACGCCGTCTACACAGACCACGCCGACCACACAGACCACGCCGTCTACACAGACCACGCCGACCACACAGACCACGCCGTCTACACAGACCACGCCGTCTACACAGACCACGTCGTATACACAGACCACGCCGTTTACACAGACCACGCCGACCACACTGAGACCACGCCGTCTACAAAGACCACGCCGTCTACACAGACCACGCCGACCACACAGACCACGCCGTCTACACAGACCACGCCGACCACACAGACCACGCCGTCTACACAGACCACGCCGTTTACACAGACCACGCCTTTTACACAGACCACGCCGACCACACTGACCACGCCGACCACACAGACCACGCCGTCTACACAGACCACACAGACCACGCCGTCTGCCCACACCACGCCGACCACACAGAGGACGCCGACTACACAGACCACGCCGACCACACCGTCTACACAGACCACGCCGTCTGCACAGACCACGCCGACTACACAGACCTCGCCGTCTACACAGACTATGCCGTCAACACAGACCACGCCGACCACACAGACCACGCCGACCACACAGACCACGCCGTCTACACAGACTACGCCGTCTACCCAGACCACACCGTTTACACAGACCACGCCGACCACACAGACCACGCCGTCTACACAGACCACGCCGACCACACAGACAACGCCGACCACACAGACCACGCCGTCTACCCAGACCACGCCGGCCACAAAGACCACGCCGACCACACAGACCACGCTGTCTACACAGACCACGCCGCCTACACAGACCACGCTGACTACACAGACCACGCCGACCACACAAACCACGCCGTCTACACAGACCACGCCGTCTACACAGACCACGCCGTCTACACAGACCACAACGTCTACGCAGACCACGCCGTCTACACAGACCACGCCGACTACACAGACCACGCCGTCCACACAGACCACGCCGTCTACTCAGACCACGCCGTTTACACAGACCACGCCGACCACACAGACCACGCCGTCTACACAGACCACGCCGACCACACAGACCACGCCGACCACACAGACCACGTCGTCTACACAGTCCACGCCGACCACACAGACCACGCCTACCACACAGACCACGCCGTCTACACAGACCACGCCGACTACACAGACCACGCCGACCACACAGACCACGCCGTTTACCCAAACCACGCCGACCACACATACGACGCCGTCTACACAGACCACGCCGTCTACCCAGACCACGCCGTCTACCCAGACCACGCCGTCTACACAGACCACGACGTCTACCCAGACCACGCCGTCATCACAGACCACGCCGTCTACCCAAACCACTCCGACTACACAGACCACGCCGTCCACACAGACCACGCCGTCTACCCAGACCACGCCGACTACACAGACCACGCCGACCACACAGACCACGCCGACCACACAGACCACGCCGACCACACAGACCACGCCGTCTACCCAGACCACGCCGACTACACAGACCACGCCGACTACACAGACCACGCCGACTGCCCAGTCCACGCCGTCTACCACGCCGTCTACACAGACCACGCCGACTACACAGACCACGCCATCTACACAGACCACGCCGACCACACAGACCACGGCGTCTTCACAGACCACGCCGTCTACACAGACCTCGCCGACTACACAGACAACGCCGACCACACAGACCACACCGTCTACACAGACCACGGCGTCTACACAGACCACGCCGTCTACACAGGCTACGCCGACGACACAGACCACGCCGACCACACAGACCACGCCGTATACACAGACCACGCCGTCTACACAGACCACGCCGTCTACACAGACCACGCCGTCTACACTGACAACGCCGTCTACACAGACCACGCCGACTAACCAGTCCACGGCCACGGTATCGACCACAGCATCGGCGCAATTAACTCCGGTAGCAACAGCGTCTGGTTCTGAAGTAGCAACCTTGCAAATCACGACTGATCCATCAGTGTATTCTATTAAAACCAGTATGTATACATGTATTTAATAATGACTAGTTTTTGTATTTCATTTTTAAATTGATGTGTTGATTAGTTTATTAATATAGGATTCGAGTTTTATATACGGCATTTAAACAAACGAACACTTGCATTAGAATCCCAATATATTTGTATACTGTAAATAATGTAAATTACCAAATCATACGATTTCCTGTTATAGTTACGAAAGCTTCCGACTGTGTTTTCGTACTCGATGTATCTTAATGAATACGAAAATGAAAACAAACGGGTACCAAATTTTTTATTGCCAACTTTTTTCCTGTATGGAAAAATAAAACTCTGAACATGAAAGTATGCATTAAGGAAGCGATTGAACACATTATAGACAAGGAATTTCTTTGAAAAAGGTATGAGTGTACAAATTACCGGTATGCTTAAAATTACAAAAAAGATCGGCACCTAAACTTCTCGGCCCCCATAATATGTGCAAAACGTATCATAAGTTTTGCAGATAGTGTTTTCACGCTTTGCAAATAAAGAAATGCAACAAAAAAGGTATTGATTCAAACGCGACTTCTTTAACTTCAAATTGATTGGAGGACATTGTTAACACCAGTTTTACCATTGGATGGGTTGAAAAAATAGTGATGTTATAAATTATCATTAATAAAATGCATCCACAGTTTAAATATAAATGAATATCAAAAGTAAGGTTTTAGAATTTAAATTCCCCAATCAAATTGGACTCACGGGTTTAATAGTATTTGATTGTATGTTTATCACGGGCAAATACTTCGACTTGTACAATTCTAATCACGATAAAATAATGTATGCTTTGAAAGTTGAGATAAAGAACTATAATAAAAATTGTACATTTAAGCTTCATCATTTTTTGCTTATAATATTTTGCTTTTTTGTTAATTACTACAAATTACAACTAAAGGTAGCGCACCCGTAATGGGAACTATCTAAATATAATCTAATCTATTATTTTCTTAATCAGCATCATTTCACTGAACTACATGCAATTTTAAGGTAGTCTTTCCATGCTTTAAAAAAAACATACTGATTTTTTCAAAACCAACCCTACACTCGGCTTTTGTCCAGTTTATGTGCGCCCCTTGGGTATATGAAAGTTCCATAATTCATCCAGATTTCCAAATATAGGCATGCAGTTGGTGTGTACAGATGCAGTAAAGGTGTTTAAAGTTTAAAAAGGATGAAAAAAGTTTTCTTGTACAGACATTTTTTACACTGTCGTCAAAAAGTATACGTCTTCGGCAGGATTCGAACCTGCGCGGGAATATCCCAAAAGATTTCTAGTCTATCCACTAGTCTTAACCACTAGGCTACGGCACCTAATATAAGGCTCTTTAACCTTCGAAGAAATCGCGGGAAATCATTAGGGGTGCGCTACCTTAATAGATTCTTCTTTAAAATAAACTACAACTTAATACTAGAGACAGAAAATCGTGAGGCTACGGCACCTAATATAAGGCTCTTCAACCTTCGAAGAAATCGCGGGAAATCATTAGGGGTGCGCTACCTTAATCTGCATGGTCTGTTACTTTGTCCCACTTGCAACCCTGTCATTGTTATACGTGTGGTGTAAATATAGGGCAATTAAAACAGATAATTCATTTGACGAAAGGGCATTGCATTCTTAACATAATATAGAATGAGGAAGATTGTCTAAAGTTATGTTTGTCCCACTTGCAACCCTGTCATTGTTATACGTGTGGTGTAAATATAGGGCAATTAAAACAGATAATTCATTTGACGAACGGGCATTGCATTCTTAACATAATATAGAATGAGGAAGATTGTCTAAAGTTATGTTTGTCCCACTTGCAACCCTGTCATTGTTATACGTGTGGTGTAAATATAGGGCAATTAAAACAGATAATTCATTTGACGAACGGGCATTGCATTCTTAACATAATATAGAATGAGGAAGATTGTCTAAAGTTATGTTTGTCCCACTTGCAACCCTGTCATTGTTATACGTGTGGTGTAAATATAGGGCAATTAAAACAGATAATTCATTTGACGAACGGGCATTGCATTCTTAACATAATATAGAATGAGGAAGATTGTCTAAAGTTATGTTTGTCCCACTTGCAACCCTGTCATTGTTATACGTGTGGTGTAAATATAGGGCAATTAAAACAGATAATTCATTTGACGAACGGGCATTGCATTCTTAACATAATATAGAATGAGGAAGATTGTCTAAAGTTATGTTTGTCCCACTTGCAACCCTGTCATTGTTATACGTGTGGTGTAAATATAGGGCAATTAAAACAGATAATTCATTTGACGAACGGGCATTGCATTCTTAACATAATATAGAATGAGGAAGATTGTCTAAAGTTATGTTTGTCCCACTTGCAACCCTGTCATTGTTATACGTGTGGTGTAAATATAGGGCAATTAAAACAGATAATTCATTTGACGAACGGGCATTGCATTCTTAACATAATATAGAATGAGGAAGATTGTCTAAAGTTATGTTTGTCCCACTTGCAACCCTGTCATTGTTATACGTGTGGTGTAAATATAGGGCAATTAAAACAGATAATTCATTTGACGAACGGGCATTGCATTCTTAACATAATATAGAATGAGGAAGATTGTCTAAAGTTATGTTTGTCCCACTTGCAACCCTGTCATTGTTATACGTGTGGTGTAAATATAGGGCAATTAAAACAGATAATTCATTTGACGAACGGGCATTGCATTCTTAACATAATATAGCATGAGGAAGATTGTCTAAAGTTATGTGTGTACTACCTTTTGCTACGATTGTTACTCAAATTACTTTGTAAATGAAAAACATTAAAAATATTCTTTTTAATTAATTTAATTAAAATTGTGGACTTGATTGTTTTAAAATATAATACACTTATCTTTTTTCCACAAAAAGACATATCAATTTACAAAATAACCACAATGGCCTTACGGAAAATGACGCGGTGATGCCACCGTTTATCACGAAAGAACATACGACCATAACATAAAATAAAAATCCTCAAAATCATGTCGTGTTCTAGAGTGTATGTTATATATATATATAGGTAATTATTTATTTTTATTTATATGCATTTTACTCATTTTTAACCGCTAAATTAAAAAATAATGTGTCAGTGTTAATCAACAGGAGCTGGTAAAACCATTGCAGTAAGTTGCATTACCTAAATTTTCACAACATTGCCTGGTTGATTGTCTTTAAATGTTATATTGTATAAATAAACGCAATTAATCAAGTTAAAATAGTAAGCTTCGAAAGCTACGGCGAAAAATTAACGAAACGTGCTGATCCAAACATAATTAAGAAATAGTAAACTCCACTGAGGTCCCTATGGCATTATAGTGACCAGCCAGGCAGCCACAAACCGTAGGCTTCGGTCCATATACCGTTTGTGGCTGCCTGGCTGGTCACTTTAATGCCATTGGGACCCAAGTGGAGTTAACTATTTCTTATATTACACCGAAGAGTTTCCCCTTTACCATTGTACAGTGTTGTACGATTGTTTATGGTTTAAAAGAGATAAACTGAAGAATTTTGCAGGAATAATGACGTCATTTCGTTAAAAAATTACGTCATTTTACAGTAAAACAGTGCAAATTTAGTGGTGTGTAACCCCGAACGGTCCATATACAAAAACTAGTGACCGGTCCATATACTATTAGGTTCCTCTATCGCATTTTAAAGACTGAAACCGGTCATATAGATATAGAAGGACCAATATCTCTGAGGTGTAATATATTAACATATATTTTTATCACAAAACTATTAAAGAGAATATATCCTATACAAGGGTTGTCACGTTAAAAATAAAAGTTATTAAAACGTTTACAAGAATTAATACCAGGTATGATCATTTCAAATACAATATCATTTTGATTAAATATGAAATTAAAACATCATTGAATGTAAAGAAAACTGAAGTAAGTATTATTAAAAAATACAGCAATTTAAGTAGCAACACTTCCAACGTTGTGAAATGAAAGTAAATTTAAGCATAAATAAGAAACATATTTTATCTATGCCAATTACAATATATGCCAGTGGTGGTTACAAGGTAGAAAACTGTCTTTTTTTCGCTTTAAATCTAAAAAATAATCGGGTTTGTTAAAATGGACGTATACGTCTAGAAATCCTACTTTCTGTTGTAAAAGCGGAGCCGTTTGAAAAATAATAAATTACTTGCTAACTAGGCTATATATTTAATTTTATCTATGCCAATTGGGATATAGTTGGTGGTTACAAGGTATAAATCCGTATTTTTTGCGCTTTAAATCTTACAAATAATCGCGTTTGTCGCAATGGAAGTATACGTACAGAAATCCTACTTTCGGTTTTAAAATTATAAAAAAGAGTAAATAACTTGCTAACTAGGCTACATATTTAATGACAATTTTGCACACTTTCAAATTGCATCTATATGTATTGATTAACATGTACTTCATTTCAAGGTGTGTGGCTTTAAGTTTAAGAAACGCTTATCGTCTGTGTGATACTACGCGTTTTAAATTTCCATAGGTAGCCTTTTGATGTACGTATCATCTATTCTCTCTCTCAACGGCAGTGGTTTGACGAATGACCCGACCAAACAGACACTTCTTGTCCAACAATTCAGTGCAGAGGTATCTTGGTTCTTTTTTCCTGTACCCATATACATTTTTATGTTTTCTTTTGTATCACATATTTTCTTAAGTTATATTTGGCGTGACTTTTGCACGAATCTGGAGACAATTAAATGCAGTGTTAAGTATACTTTTTAATCTTTTATAGCCAGTGGTTGCATTTAACTCATCATTTGGTTGTAAATTCTTTACCACATGTATTTGTTCAAAATGCTTGCGTGAATGCATGTTCGAATTCCAAAGAAAGCTATGAATGTTGTATGTTGTAGATGAACCAACGCTTGAGAAATACACATGGGTTTAGAGAGATTCGTGTAACGCAAGTGAATTATCAGCACAGGTAGCAGTGACTTGAAATAAGATAATTGCACATAACAATGGTGTTGAAAGCACTCCGCATTAACATTGATATGAATAAATAGACAACATACTGCCTGCCGGAACACTCAAACACAAATACACGGATCATTGTAAATAGATATTAGATTCAGTCTAATATTTCAGCTACTCTGTCGGTTCATGTTATTCAAACAAACATCGATATTTCCCCTTTTTAATATTTGTAAGTTTAAATATGGTAAAAGAGAAACTTCACTATATTTAATAAAGGGTAATGTTTGTAAGTCAAACAATTGACTACTTGATTTTATGCCACCCATTTAGTTATTGATGTGGATTTTCTTCATGTTCACGGAGTTATTTATCTATTTGTTAATAGAAGAAAAAGATCAACGTCGGATACCATTATTGTTGTCCATTATGACATGGTTTTGTCGGGTGGATCAAACTTAAGCAAAGTAGTTACAAGTCTGCCAACGTTAGACAACCTTACACTTATGAATACGACAGTGAGAGTAAAAGACAGTCTACAGTCCGCTGTAATGGAGGGTCAGTAACAAGATTATTTGATTTACTTTACAACTCTCTAATAATTTGTTCAGATTTCAAAGTTACCATGAATGTTATTTCGAGTTCGTCTTAAAATGTAATTAAACCATTGGCACATTAACTTAATCGTCAATGCACAGGAGTTAAACGATGATGTTAATGGGTGGTCGTTATTGATCTTGTTTCGATACATTTTCAATTTAATTTATACAAATGGCTTCATACGATTTGTTTAATAAATTACAAGTTAAAATAAAAAGGTTCTAAACCGATAGTGCACACAAAAAACAAATACAAATGTTTGCTACAGAATGAGATATGGTTATTTTTTATTTTCGAAGCGGAAACGAAACTTCAAAGCAACGTGTGTGCGGTATATCCGAGTGTGGAAAAGTGCAAAATAGAAAGCTTTGAATGCCAACTCTCAAATCAGACGATAACTTGCTACCATAAGTGTCATAACGACGATAGATGCGGCGCTAATGGACATTGCTACTTTGATGATCTTCAAAAGAAAATTATGTGCAGGTTTAATTAACATAATGTTATATATTATAAACCCCGAACATATATCTGTTGATCTATGTGTTCGAAATATATACTTTCTACATATACAACTTGTAAAAATACCATATTTACAATTGATGTAATCGCTACGTTATAAAGAAATGATCCCTAATTTATATTCTTGAGAATATACATGTATATTGCTAAAATGTGTAATTCTCCTGACTTAGCTGCTTGCCAAACAAACACAGCTTTAAAAGCGTTGTCCGATCACCTTTGAAACTGGTTTAACTCTAAAAATTCATGTGGTATAAAATGCATACATTGCTACATACTTACAAATGCAAGAAGACCAGTGTATGCCACTTTGTTTTGATACTCCCGTAGCCTAGACGACAGGGAATCATGTCTATCGATTATGTTATTATGGCGTTTCTTGTAGATGCGAGGAGGACACTAGTGGGAGCCATTACACAGGTATGGACTGTAGCGTTGTGTCATACAGGCTAGCTTTGCCACCGGGAGCCGTCATCGGAATCAGCGCCGGACTGGGCGGGGCTCTTCTGCTCGTGATTATTGTGCTGGTAGTTAGGTTGATCAACAACCGAAAGGAGACCACCGGAAAAGAAGAAGTGTAATATTTATGTGACTTGCTTGTACTGGTTATATTGGTAGTTCATTGTATAAAGATATTACAGTTCTGTAAAATAATATCTCATTACACCCTTTTAAAGCAAAACGTAGATTTTTTGCTGTTTATAGGGACAATTATCTAGTCAATATTCATGACAATATAACACGTTCACTTATGAACAATGTGTAAAATGACTTTATTATTTTACGAGAATCCGATTGACGTTGCATTTAATTCGTCCACATCCAAATGACGTGATAGTATGCTTTAACATTTGCATATTTGACGTTCGACAAGATTGAAACCGAAACTGAAAGGAGAGTTATTCATCAGCAAATCCGTAATGTCAATATTCTATAAGTACAGCTATTTATTTAGCATGTACGTTATTAAATTATAAAGGCCTATGTTTCAATTTTAAATAAAGAGTGTTGGCATAATTGTTACAAATATGACACTATTTAAGTTCCTACAGGTTATCTGGCGTCGGTCGTGAGGGCGAGTCACAATGGGAACTGAAGCATTACGATGACCCGTGGCAACAAAGACGGTTCGGAACAGACGCAAACAGCTTCGATAAGAGACCATACTTGGCGACGCAAGACAATTTTGGAAATCCGGTAGCTAAGTAGAACGATATACTGTTGCGGTAATTAATCAACCACAGAAAACAGAAACAAAAACATCGTACGACATAAACAACACAAAATTAAAACAATAAAGCTCATATTATATTCTATGTTTGTGTCATATTAGTAAAAAGGACACGAACACAGGCCCTACATATGTGACATTACTATTGCACTGACAACACTCGTCTACTGTGAATCATATATCCGTTTCTACTTCAGATATACATGTACCGTCCTGACAACAGAAATGAACATCGTTTTTTGGAGCTCAAACCTGGATCTTCTTTGGCCAACCTCAATTTACCAGAATCAAAGGCATGTGACTATTAACAATTCTTTTGAAGCGTAGTTGAACAAGCGTTTTGATTGAAGTCTAATGGTTCGTTCATCAATTTTATGTTTGTCTACAAAATACAAACACCCAAAACTTTACGATGCATGCATGTTTTTCCCGCCATCGCAGCTTTTTACTAACTATTTTGTCCGACTTTTATTTACCTGCATCTCAGTCAAGTAAAAGTTTATGAGCTGACTATGTTTAATGTTCGCCAGGAAGCAACAAACACCCATAATATAATTATGTTACGCGCTAATGTTGGTGCTTTTTGTAGTTTTATTACGCATGTTTACATTTAATAATTAATGTAAGAGTATATATAACTATGAATTCTGCATATAATTTCAGTTCGAGATCAGTCGACCAAAGATCATCCTCCGTCGTTAAAAGGATGACAAGAAATAATTGCTTAAACTATAAACTCAAGAGTGCGTATTTCGTGTAAATATGCCATGCTATCATACTTTTACCAATGTCTTATTCAAATTGACATACTACTTTATTTCATTCTAAATCAGATTTAATGTGTTATTGTCGTCTGTTTAGGAAAACAATTATTTACACGTTCAATGTAAGCGCCTTTGTTTGCATAAATTCAATTTTATTTGTTGATGAGTTTTCAATACGCTCAATTATGTTGTTCTGATAGATTCAACTTCAAATGCTATATGTTTGTTGTTTTTATTGAGCAGTTTTTTTCTACAGCTTATGTTATACACATTAATTGCAATTTGTGTGCATGTTTTATTAAATATTTTCTTTAGAAATGGATTTGCTGCGAAAGTTTTGCATACATAAACCCGGAACTTTCGACACCTTAAATAAACATTCAGCTTTAGATTAAATTGAACTGATTGGGTTGTCTCTTAAACTTATTTACTTAATATCCACGTGAAAAAACCATACAATGATTCAATAGCAGAGAATAATGTAGTGTACGGCATCAAGTATGAAATCTTTAGGAGTAAAGACACATCGTCACATTGGACCAATGAAATCACTCGTTTGTTTAAAATATCGGCTAGTTGAAATGTATGTAAATTAAGGTTTCAAACGGCGCTGGACAGCTAGTTTTGATGCATAATTCAACGGCAAGAACGGTAAGAATGTTAATTTATACGTTTTATTGAATTATGGCACCGAGGTCCATGAAATTTGCAGGGAAAATGCCCTTACTCCGTGAAGATTTCAGTCTTGTATCGGGTCTGATCGATGACGAGTAGGTCACACGAGATGTGTATCGTGTTATTTCCTAAAATGTGACCCATCATTTGTAAAAAATATTACAAGATATGTACATTTCCAGAAACTCATTTCTGCTAGGAATAAGACCAAGTTCATGCAAATCGCTGCACAATTGATGAAGTTATGGCTGTTCAAAGCGATACACCCTGTTTTCGGTCATTTTGAGTTGAATACCGTGTTATATGTATATATTTAATAGTTATTTTTTAAGAAGTTGAGTTTTCGTTATAATTTGATTATTTTTTAAATTACTAATGATGTTTTTACAAATTAATATCATAGCAAAACGTTAACCACCTTTGCTTTTATCAAGGAAATAATAGATAACACCAATGTTTGAACGTATATTTGTGCCTATTTAATATCGGCTAAAACACGGTATTGGTGCTCATAGTAGTCTCACTCACCTAAAAAATTGAAATTGTATATACAGCATTTCCTTGGTGTTATTTTTAAAGCTCAAGGTATCCCCTATTCAAATCAAGTTGAATTTTATTTGATCATGCATGCATTATTTTTTTATCTAACATTTTCATCCTATGGTATAATACAAGTTACAGACACGTTACTAGTCATATAACATGCAAGAAAAACATAGCAGAACTTCAAAACTTCAGATATTTTCACTTTAACATCAACTACAGGTTATAAACTGTTGAAATAAAGCAAAAAACCAAAAGTGATTACTATCTTAACAAAAAAAATTCAAAGCATTAATTAATCAGGTATCAGACCAAAAGAGAACCAAGCAAGAAACTTTTCTATAACTTTTATTATAGACCCACAAGATAGCTAATTAGGCATTTGTCTGAAACCAGGAAGTATATTCAAACAAAATAAATCGAAACAATTGGTTTGAAAAAGCATAAGTCTTCATAAAAGGTAGAATTGCATGCTCATAAGTTTGGTTACAGACACTACCAAAATATATGATTCCAAAAACAGTTGCAGAATGGCATAAAGCATTAAAAAATGCACTATAAAAGCAAGTTTACATAAAAACAGTGACTTGAACATTATATCAAATGATTTTTGATCTGTTAGAATTTTAGTTAAAACACATTTTTTGTGTACATGATCTGAGTTGGTTACAGACACTACACATGGGGTAACAATAGCTGTCCAGGAGACGTGTAGCTTGACAATTCTCAGTGCTGGGCACATACAAGTCAAAGAATACTAATCTGACATAATGAGTTTGGCATCTCATATGAATTGGCACACCTGTATAGAGTTTCAAATTAATATAATCTAGAATTTCATTATGCAGCAATAAGCATTACCAAATAATGTGCGGACAACTTTCCAAACATTTCAGTGTAAAAAAAAATGTAATTTTGCAAGCAGCAAATCAGTGATGTATTTATAACCCTTTGTTACTCTAGCTATCAAGATAATCACAGAGAAGTTTAACCTTTAAGTAGTGCTTGCACTGAATTTGAATTTGCGAAGTCCACTTTCAAAAATATCTCTGGATCTTGTGCGCTAAAAACATGATGACATCTTATGATTCCTGTAAACAGTAATCTCTTCTAGGCCAAAAATTGCTTAACTTTCAAAATAAATGTATTTCAATCTGATTTCTGTTCCAAAGCAACACTAAAATGTCCTTTGATTCCATTCTTTTGCTCTAGCCTAGCAGCTACGAAGGCATCATAGTTGTATTTTAGCTTCTCATATTTTTGCTTGTTCTCCCAATGCTTAACCTTCATGCAGCCAAACCTAGTCTTATTTTTTTTATGCTTTCCGGTGGTTTATAGAGAAATATCAGTGAATTAAAACTGAAACTGGTCATTTCACTGTTTCAAACAGTGAAAATTATCAGTGAAAATTATCGATAATTTTCATTGCTTCCTGTGAAATGACGTCATTGTTTTACGAAATGACGTCATTATCGCAGCGAAATTCTTTAGTTAAACTCTTTAAAAATGTATATAAACTGTGAAAAAAAAGCATAAAATAAAAAGAAAATTTTATTTGTTGGATTCGGTAGAATATATTTTCACGAGTGGCGCAAATATTATTTTATATGATCACTCGTGAATTAAAATCGATAATCCACCGAATACAACAAATATCCTCTATATCTTTTCTTTTTTGCTTGATTTATCTTTGCTTCCTGAAACAAGAACGGAAACAAAATTCATTTTCCTTTCTTCAAAGTTTCTGCTACTAATTAAAGTATAAGAATGTAAATTTATATACATGTAGTGTAAAGCATACAGTGCGCATGTCTTCATTGATCCATTAATAAGCAAAGGAAATGATTAGATGCAGCCATTTGGATCAAAGTAAAAAACAGAAGTTACTTCAGACATGGTTAAAACTCATCACTTTAGCTTTAAAAATGATTTCATATGCTCTTTGATAGCATGAACAATAATAAGTTAAATGAGTAGGCATTGTAGAGTCTGTAACCATATGACCATCAAAACAAACTGTTTGATATTGTGTCTGATCTCAGTAAATTCTCAAATGGTTTTGTTTGGATTTACTGTTCTCATGATATTTAATGAAAAAAAACTATGTTTCCAATTGCATATTCAATGAGATAATTGAAAAAATACCAGTTTAAAGAAAGCTACACTATGAAGACAATTTATTTACATTATTATGATAAATATTTCAAATTTTAGACAGAAAATGTCTAAATAATGCACCTTAGACATCAGCAATGTAATACAAAATACAATTTTGTTTTATTTTACTCACATATAACAAAAAAGGTTTAAAGCTTACAAAAGGAAGTTAGTGGTTACAGACACTACGAATTTTAGCGTAGCATAATCAAAATGGTAGATACATACCTGAGTCATTACAAGAGGTTTGCTCTTGTCTTCTCTCCATATTAAAGGGTTGTATCATCGTAAAGAACACAGACATATTTAGATAAATCATTTTAGAAAAAGAAAATCAGGTTATATTGTTCCTAAATAAATTGTTCATAAAATAATTCGACAAGAATGCTTACAATATTTCATCCCAAGAGGTCTTGCTTTACCTTTTTTTTGCACATTATTTATTGCACAATGTATGATGTAACATTCCAACATAAAGATGGAAGTTTCTCATGAGTAAAACAAAATATTTATGAGAAATAGAACAGAGATTTTTTTCCTTCATTTTTTACACATTTTTGTAGTGTCTGTAACTTTTTTTATTGAGTTTTTTAATGGTACAATACAGCACCACCAATTTTGGCCAACTTGGACATCACATGGATACACATGAGCCAATGTAGGATTAATACTTTTCCATAATCAAACAACAAAATTATTGCCATATAAACTTGTAAAGGTTACAGACACTACAAAATTTAGAACTGGAAAGTTTGACAAAGAACAAGCTCTCATTCGAATATCTTTGCTAGAAATGTGATTTAAATGGTTTAACTACTTATTATAATATACAGTCGAGTTCTAGATGTCAATAAAAGTTATAATTAATGTCATTTTGTACACAATGTTGGCATCTAACAACAGATTAGTGTTTGAATTTCAGTGTTGAAACAAAACTTCTACTGACGGTATTTTGCTTATAAAATCCATAATATTTTACCGATTTCTTTAATTCAAGAAGCAACATTTGCAGGATAGAATTCTGAATAAAACCAGACCAATAAATGCACAATTTCAGTATGATATTTTCGAGAATTCTTTATTTTGCATTCAAGCTTTTTTCGAGTGAGACTGCATTACGCTCAAAAATGGCCATTTTTAGAGCGTGTTTCCATGCATATCTCAAGAATGAGTTACACAAATCTCTTGAAATTTTCAGGAAAGTAAGAGAGGTATATGCCAGGCTTACCAATCTTTAATATTGGTTCTTATCGTGTTTACTTTTTCTTTTTCATGCATATAACATGAAAATTCCCTTATGAGCACCAATACCGTGTTTTAGCCGTATGTATTATTTCTCACATCACAAAACCAAACTTTTTATAAAGTTTAAATAAATAATTTACAAATTAAGAGAGAAAATATTCATCCTCGAATTTGCGCTATTTAAAATAAGACCATATGTGTTAAACGTGGACACAATAAATAATTCGTTAAAAAAATAAATATATATATATATAATTTAGATAAAATATATGTAATATTTTAAACGATAAAAATAGATAAGACTATATCTATTTTTAATAATATAAAAAATAAGGCAGACGATATAAAGACAGAAGAAAGACGCATGCGGGATGATCATACAATGAACACGCAGACTCAAATTAATCACCCAGCGATGTTAAATAAGCATGCATATAATAAATAACATTTTTAGCAAACAATGTATTTAAAAAAAAATATTATTCAATATTAAACATACAATGTATATATGTGCATGAGCAAGAACAAAAGTGATATAACACAGCAGTAATAACGTCAAAACATATTATACATGATATGCTAGTATATACTTCTTTTTTGCTTTGGTTGCATGTGCTGTATGTTGTTATTTTTAAATGTAATAATCAATACTATAGATGAGTTGCGTAGAGTGGGGTAGAAGACACTGGACTGGATTATGAAAGTTTATGTGTTTCCATTTTTGTTCAAAAATATAAAGTTTATCGTTCTTGAGGGCTATTTCTTTTTCAGTTTGGATCTTTAGTGTTAAATAATTTATAAAACAGTTCAAAGTAGGTTTTTGTTTTTTGTATTTCATGCTGAATATGAAATATTTCATTAATATAATAATGTAGTTCACAGTGTTATTAATTTCTGGTATTTTAAACGTATTAACACCGAAACTTATATTCAAAAGAGACAGTTTTACTTTTAATTGTTTTTTCTCTAGAAATTTTGTCAATTGGTTCCATAGAGTTTGAAATGTTTGCACTCAATTTATGTTTATAGTAGGTGTTATATATGTAACACAACGATATAATTATTATTTTATTTATTATTCCAATTAAAAGACTAATTATTCATTTAAGAATTTTCCCTTCATGTTTTTTTTTAAATAAATTGTATACGTCGTTTCTGCACAAAAAACGAACCATAGTTTTGTTTAACTATTGGTTTAAACATATTTATTCACGAATGTGTTTTACAACATAAGTTACAAACATCTAAAGTTTGTAGGATTTGAACGATAGCTACCTAGTAGGGTTCCTTTGTTTAACTATTGGTAGAATTGATAATATATGCGAATATATTTCAATAAAAGATCAGTTTTAAACGTGCATGACACCCAATCTATGTTTAAATAACGATTTAAATCCTGTTTATGAACCAGAATCCCGACTGTGTTTCCCTGTGTTTACTCCGTATGCGATTTCCAAACACTTGTGCTAGGCTGTAACGCTCAAAGTAGTAGGCGTTAAGAATCAACACAGGGTTATAGCTCGACAAACGAAACAAGAAAAACACCACATATGTAATGTTGCTTTACTGTTGTTCGTTATTGTCTAGACCCTTAGAGGGAACAATATTTTCATAAGACCCAAAAGTGGTGATTTCATAGCGAGTTTATTCATCAAAGCTATGAGAGAGCAACGAACAACCAAACAAGCATACACTGTAGGCAGGGCTTATCGGGCCTCGGTTACCATTTTAACATATTACTTCGTATTCCGAAGTTTAAATACTAGTAACCAAAATAAAAAAAGCAGTAAACCAATGTGTTTTCTATGTAGTGTTTATATTGTACTAATTATAAAAGAAAATACAAAACTTATTTGCCTATTTATATTTCGTTTCAATTTTGAAAATAACAAAATGAAGTGTGTATTCTCGCTAACCATTTTTGCTTTGAATAAAGGAAAACGATTTGCGCAGCTGTTTTGGAAGGATAAGTCATGACGTTCTTGAGCAGTTTTCTCCCTTTGATACGAATTAGCTTTGAGCTGAATGGTCTACACAGCTATTGTGTGTAAATTCGGTTTTAAAAATCAAGCATAACACGCCCTCATCGTTGTTATTCGCCGATAATTTTAAACGAGTAACCGGATGAATTTGCAATACATTCATATTAAACTGCAACGTTTTGTGAATTATGTCTAAGACATGTGCAACAATTAGTCTTCGGTAACAATAAACTGTATATTTGCAAAACGCAGCATTTTTACAAACTCATTTGAATCGAATCATGTCCCTAAATTTTAAAGAAAGTATATAACTCCTTTTATTTTGTATTATGATTAGAAATTGAAACATGCTTTTAAGTTAGAAAACCCAGTGTCATCCAGCACTATAAACAACAATATGCGCTATAAGCTTTAACCTTAGATCGACTCTAATACTTTTGTAGAGTTTAGAGTTTATTTCAACATACATTAGGCGTTAAGCCCTCAAGTACACACATAGTACACCAAAGTATATACACAGATGGTTTATGACGCACAGAGTTTTTAACAGAACATAGAAGAAAGTCTTATTACAAAAAAGTGTATACGACCTGAACCTAGAAGTCTTAATACAGGCCCGTAGCCAGAGTTTTGAAAAGGGGGTGCGAATTTTCCCATCAACGATTGTTATTGAGCAACGAAGTGGCGTGGCGGAGGTGAGGGAGGGGTTGTCCCCTTCCTGCAATCGGGGGTTTGGAGGTCCCCCCCCCCTCTAGAAAATTTTGAAAATGAAAAGTAAAATCCTGCATTTTGGTGGCTTTTTATCTGAATTCAGAGACTGAAGTTATAGAGCATTTTTATATGAAAATTCAAATTCATTGACTATACTCAGTGACTGATCGACATGAATATGATATAACATACATGCATTCCCCACTGCCGTTTCTCAATAACCATATTTTATGATCAGTCACGGAAATACATTATTTTATTCCCGAAGCTAGTATGCGCGCACACACTTTGTTTACATATGCAACAACACATTGATAGAATATAAAATCAACAATAAGAACGCTATACAATATCATTATCTATTGAAATCTTGATAACATTGGTGTATTTTACCTTTCCAAAATTATATCATTCCTAAATCAAGCAAATTAAAAGGAAAACTTTTTTCAAAACAACTCTTTGTCTGCTATAATGGATAGTACCCGAGGTCTAGCATTGCTCTAAACGTGCTAATAGTGTTTTGTACAGCAAACACTGATTAACAAAACTGGGTTTTCTCTAATCTGCATCAAAACTAAACAGAAATAAAAATGTTTTAACTGGTTTCTTGTATTTTTTGAAATTATTTTTAACAAATTAGTTATCATTTTCCAAACGGATTTCAGAATACAGCAATTAAGGCTTCATAAAGAGCCTTTAACCATAAACTACTGGTCCTATCGTCTAAAAGCCCTTATAAATGTATAACAGGACGTTGAAGAAAAAATATAGACTTATCTGTCCGTATGTTCAAGATCCGTCACAGTTAATGAACATTTAACGTTAACGTCCACCTGATCATATATGTTATAACGTTTTAAATTCATTATAACAACTGTTTCAAAGTATGGCATATTTCCTAGTGTCAGGTTTGACATAATTAAAACATTATGGGCAGTTCTGTATGTGGAGCAGAACATATGCCATAAGGTGTTAGTAAACTACAAAAAAGCAACATTGCTTTGTAGAAATGATTTGTTTTCTTGCCATACAACAAACACAAAATTATCCTGTCTTGAGCATAGCTGATATTTTTTTTCTGAAAACCCTTAAGGTGATCCGAAAATGGTTGTACGGGGATATAACAAAAAGACAATGCAGTCTGTCGAAAATGATGTGTACATTCGTTAATTGTTATAAATCGTGGTATAATGCAAAATTATTAACCAGTTGATTAGTCTTCGGCAAAAGTAGACAAGTGTCTTGATTTCTGTCATTTTCGGAAGCTGGCATAACATTCCGTTAATAATAATCTAAAATGTTCTATCTTTCCTGTCGGTAGCATATTGTATTCAACATTATTGTAACGCTTAAATACGAAGACTCACTGGATTCCGGGAAAAGATAAATAATCGTTTTTGTGTCGAATAAAGTTGGGTGCATCTTATAGTTCAAATATTTTTTACTCGTCATAAAACATTGGGTGCGAACGCACCCAACGCACCCCCCGCTGGCTACGGGTATGTTAATACAAAAAAAAATTGTAAACACTTAATCGTATTTTGTATTGTTTATATTAAAAAAAACATATATAGATTTCGTACACTTTTTTCATTGTCAGTCTGTAAGAGGTCAATAAACTTAATCATGTTCTTCCAGTAATATTTATTTTTGTATCTCTTACGCAAATACATAAACATTGGGCATTCTAGTAAAATATGAAAATCGAAATCAAGAACGTTACAGTGTTGGCATTTTCTGTTTTGAAACGGTATCTTTTCAGGCTTGTGCCATCTCTCTGCTTCCGTTTCCAGTCTGTGGGCAGATACTCTGAAACGAGTTGAAGCAATGCACCTTGAAAAAACATAATTCACTAAATCCTTGTCTGCCTAATAATTCCCTGAGAGATTTATCCCGAAACGTTTTTCTTTTTATAGACAAGCTCGCTACGTTGCTGAAAAAAACCACTTCTGGTCACTTACATAAAGACAATACCTCAGGTGTCGCTATAATAAATAAATATTTATGTCGCCCTATACACGTAAAGTGCTTAAGGAAATGAACATTACATACCTAATTTTTTATTATACATAAAAGGGGCCTTTTCACAGATTTTGGCATGTTTTGAAGTTTGTCATTAAATGCTTTATATTGATAAATGTAAACATTAATTGTTAAAAGCTCCAGTAAAAAATCAAAAATAAAATTTAAAAAAGGAAAAATAAAGAAGCCCGCAGCAGGGCTCGAACCAGTGACTCCCGGAATCCTGAAGTAAAAATGCATTAGCTAATTGAGCTATCCTGCCAAGCATACATACGATGCGTATTGTATACGTTATATAAACAATCTTCGTAGTTTCACAAATTTAAACGACAACAACAGAACTCTCAAAATTATTCAATCGTTTCGCGTTGCAACGCTTTATAATTTTTAGGTTTTTAAATCGTCAAAAGATGCATATAATGGCTATATTAGACCATGGCAAATGTTCAGTAATACTGTTTCCTCACAAATATCATAACTAAACCGAAAATTTGCGAATCTGAAACAATTGTTTTCAATTTTACCAATTTACCAAACCGTGAAAAGATCCCTTTAACTACTGTACAGTTTATCATGTGAACAATCAAATTGATTTCGTTCCAAACAATCGTTGTATGTGTCTTTTAAGAACAGAATGTTAAGAAAAGAATGTTTATTTTTTACGACTTAAGCTTATACAGCTCATCGTCACAACAATATAAACATATTTTTTACATGCGAAATCAATACATGTCACTGTATACAGTACATCAGTTATATACTAGCATGGCTTAATGTGAGAATGCCAGAACAATATGAGATGGCTCTTAATTTGCAAAGAGTATTAAAATGTAATACTTAAACAATTCACATTTAAATAATTGAACATATATATACTTTTCGAAAAGATCCTTTCACATCGAAAAATAATATAACATATTATATATTGTCAGCTCTAAGTTCAAAAGCTTTAATGCAAAAATTAGCTCGACGAATTAATACCGTTTTTTTAGTTTCATTCAATAATTGCCAAATTTAGACATACTTGGTCTTTAAGAATTTCATATGTCAAATATAGAAACGAACTCCAACGCTATTAGCCCAACACGCTCTTGCCGACACAACGATACAAACACATGTATCATATGCATCGTGGAACCGAACAGTTTGTCGATGTGTGGTATTTATATAATTATTTGAACATAATAGTGGAACATATTATAACACACTGCTTGTCAATATTACATGAATAATCGTTTGACTGTACAAACTATGATTTTGTTGATGTTCGGGTACCGTGTTTACCTGTTTGTTATTCGTCAACGTTTGAATTGTTCTTTACGTGATACGGTAAAACTGCGCGTGTGTTATTTTTGGCTGTTTAAAAACCTGTTGTCTTTCTGAATTAATATTTTTAGTATATTCTTGTTGAAAGGAATTCACGGGGAAATGAGAAAAACATCTAACTGTAATACAAAATACATGCAAACACTTTGAAACTTCTTTCGTTTGTTAAAATATAAACGAAGTAAATTGAAACGACTAACGCAAACTCTGTGTTGCACAACGCGAACTCGTATTGCTTAAAACTTTAAATCCCCGTATGTTGATCATTAATCGAATGTAAACAAAAACGTTTGTTTCCGTTTATTGCTTCGTTGTATCCAATGTAGATATCCGGTAAATTAGCTGGTTTCAAATAAAGGCTAACAGAACATGTTATACCAAGATTTCAAGATTCAAGATTATTTGATATCATGTAAATAAAGGCCTCAGGCCCAAAATACAGCATTCATTTACAATTTCATAATAATAAATGCCACCTTGTAAAAATGGTTGTTTTACAATGGTGTTTTAACAAATACACATTTTCAAAATAATACAAAGTCCGTGTTACCAGTGCATGCACGTATATAGTTCCATCATTAATATATGATAGACTCAAAAATATCATTTTTCTGCATTTTGTGACAAAAGAAGAGTCTTTCTATGAAACTATTATACAACAAAAATTATTACATAACCAAGTTTGAAATCAAGGTAAAATTAATATTCGCAATTACATTCATTAATTTCGTAACATAAAATGTTAATTGTTTTATAACAGAAATATCAGTGCTGCTCATTATAATTGACGTTTCGTTTCTTTGGCCGTTATACCAATTATACAAAGTGTACTGGTGGCACTCAAAGAACGCATGAAATTCGTTCTCCAATACATGTACGTCAAATCTTGTTAAACAAAATAAGCATGTTCGGTTTTCGCGCTGTACGTTAAAATGCCTGCCAAGTTCAATGTTTAATTTATGATTAGAACACCTAAAACGAGCAAATGCGCGACGTGACTTAAAGGATACATCTATTGTTAAATATTTCTCCGGAGTTAAAAGTGACTTAAACTGTAAGTGTCGCAGCGCGGAGATGCAATAATCTGATTGTGCCAGTCTTGGGTTTTACAGTCTTGTATACGCTGTTTTAAATATTGTAAAAATATAATCATATCGCCTACGTCCTGTGAAACCCAAACAAAACCAAAACCATATTTGAATAAGAGTTCCTTCACATATGTTGCCCAATTTCTCCTTCCAATATCGTATAATGACTTCAGCATTCTGTAACAATTTACTGGATATATATGGTTAGGCATTTGTAGTAAATGACACCAGTATTTTATGCATTTCAGATAATACACACAACAAAGTGACAATCTACCACATTCCCCTAGGACCATGCTGTTATTAACCGTCGAGCCGACGCCTAAGAAATATTTGCAAAATTCGATTTGTGAGCTTTCGATTATATCACAGTATTCTTAACCCCATATTTCAGCCCCAAAAGTGAGTATGGGCACAATCATAGTGTAAAAAAGTTTTAAAATGTTACTCTGGGTAAAATAACCAAAGGGAACTTGAAACTGTTTGATAGAGAAGAATGATTTGCGCGCTTGTGCCACCAACTTAGATTTAGCAGCTGTCCACGATAGCTTTGGAGTAAATAACAGACCCATACCATCACGATACATCCTTGAATTGAACGTTTAAATGTGTAAATATTATAACCCGACAGATCCTTTAAAATAATGTAATGTACGAACTAAAATACATTTTAATATAAGCTAAACATGGCAACCGTTACTTATTTTATTGAGTGGCCTTGCTAATCAAAATACACCGTTTGGTTACTTACCGAACAGCACGTAAACAGGAAAGGACATTTGTAGTTATGAAACATGATTTTTCTTTTTGAATGTTCATTTTAACATGTGTATCGGTTTAAAATATGTTTAAATATCCAATTAATTCTTCGTTTTCATTTCGTCCTTATGTCAATTGATGTATTTACTTACAATTCTTTGATACTAATTATAGAAGGTATAAAACCTAAAATAATCTACACAATTTAGAACATCGATATATCTTTTGGTGCAGATATGAGTTGCAACTACAGCACGTTTTCTGTCCTTATTTGCCTGCTTGCAAAAAATATGGGAAATTACTACTGTAAGAAATTTGCTGTGCATGGTTTATTTGTTAGATGTGAACGGCGAGACAATATCTGTGATTCGTACTCGGGAGCATAATTTAACGCTTTACAACTGGGTCATTCAGGCTTAAAAAACTGAAGTAGTCCTACAAAGACTACAATATAAACGTTAACATGTATTTATCGCATTAAAGTAACATAAATACTCAAAATCAATGAATAATTCGCGTCGAAGAACGACGTATTCATAAGAACTGCGTCGTGCTTCCGAAGCTGCACGAAGCCAATCTCCCGTTCGCTCGTAAATGTTCGGATATCATACCCGGCAATTCACATGGAATATATTGTGACACAACAAATAAAAACGAGCATTGTGCATCGCGAACAATCTATGTTACCAGACCACATTTGCGTTGAAATTTTTGCTTTGATTTTTTATTTTTGTATGTGTTAATTTTATTTTTCGAAATAGTGTACGAAATATTCGTTGCTTTTCAGGGTTTATGGGCTTTTAAGTCATTGTAATATGGTGTTATAACTAATTGGACGAAGGTGTGATGTTTAAATTTATGTCGTTTCGGCGATGTCGCAACTCAAACTGTTTACAAATTAGTAAAAGTAAGTAAATGTAAATATTTATTTATTATAGCGACACCCTATTTGTTTGTGGGCCGGCTTATGAGATAATCATGAGATAACTTTACATACGAACATCGTAACTAATTATTGATTATATTAAATTTATTTTGGGGATGTGACCTAGACATTTGAGGTAGGGAGAGACGTTTAATACGATGCAGGTCGTCTTATAAAGAACTGAATTTTGTGTTAAGTTATTTAGTTATTATTACAAGTTTATACACAAACAAGTTACCAATGAGGTATGGTCAGTTTTGATAATAGGGTCATACATTAAAAAAAATCAAAAAGGCGAAGGATCTTAGTCGTTCCTTTTTATGATATGTGTGTTGTAACCATAGGTATGAAACCACCATACGATGTTAAAATCAAATATTTAAACCCTGACACTTGAGGTTTTAGAGAGTTTTTTTCATGATTTACGAAAAATGTCTACACATTGTGTGACTCCTGACCAGTTGTGACCCTTGGGGCACGATTTGAACAAAATCGTGTAAAGGACAATTTAACAATCATACATGCCAAATCTCTCGTACTTGCAATTTCAGGGAAGATTATTTACTGTAAGTTTGTACTATTTACATATAAGGATAATAAGTAATCACAGGACAGGGCCCATTTCAACCTCAGGGTCATTATTTGAACAATCTTTGGACCACTTTTCGATGTTGCACACCAAATATTAAACCCCTGACCCATGAGGTTTGGCAGAAGAAGATTGTTTAAATTGATTTATTACATATGTCTTTATAACTCATGCGAAGCCTTGGCGTAGCCAGGTTTGATAGGAGATGAACAAAATAGTAGAGGAGTACTAGGCGAAGTTATACACCAATATTAAAGCCCTTCTCACCCTTTTGCTTCGAAAGAAGACGATTTTTTTAAAAGTTTCCCTTTATAAAATATTTTCTATTTTATTTTGGGGACCTATATATGCAATTAATCGAAAATGGCATAATATAACGGACTAATATAAAGCCGACATTATCAAATATATAACATCTGAACCCTGTCGTTTGTCAAAACAGTTTATAATCATCAAGTCATGGATATATATTACGAATAACGAGCATATCATATGAAACTTGGACAATGTGATGATACAGATCACACATGTACTATGCATCGCTGTGCAGACAAGAAAGCGAAGTAGTTTGTTTAAGAATAAAGTGAGTGTTGACCTTTAGGCAATAATTCATGGTTAATGTTGTGAATCAGTTGACAAAAATTTGAAACATTATAAGTTTATTATCCAATAATCAGTATGGGGCAACACCTGTAAGTTTGATTGTTGAAAAGTTTAGGAGAACGCTTAAGAACACTACAGACGGACAGATGTCAATGGTGATTCAAGTACTTCCTTATTAACTGTATATACTATATATAAAACCTGTGAACGTTAAAGATATGTATCTAATAGTTTGTACCAACCTTCCGACATCTACTCATCCTCCGACATCTAACATCCCTCCGACAACTGACAACCCTCCGAAAACTACCCTTCATCCGAAAACTACCTTTCCTCCGACAACTACCCTCCCTCCGACATCTGTGTGTGTATTGCGCAGTTTTGTAAGTATTTTTCTAGCCAGGGGCTACCTTATGTATGGACCCGGAGTGTGCCCCAGCACTCCTACCCGAATAGCTTACTATACTAGCGAAAATTGGGACGAGTATTTGAAATATATCTGTAATTTCAAGCTATTTCGTTGTTACTGAAATATTTTTTGGATGTAAATGTGGTCTTGAGTTGTTGGGGGACACTGGAGTACCCAAAGGAAATCTTCCGACACCTACCCCACCTCCGACAACTCTCCCTCCTCCGACATCTGACCACCCTCCGACATCTTCAGATCCTTAACCACTGAATCTTCGTCATTGACAACGGAACGATTCTGGACACAGATACCAAGAACTTATGATGCTGAAGAAATAACCTCTCATCACCTAACCAAAAATTGGACAATCATGACTTATCCATGAATGCCATCTTTAAACACATATAAGTATGTTTTTAATAAATAATAATAATATATACTTCTAATAATAATAATACAAATAGTAAAAGTTTTTTTTAATAAGACACCTATTCAATCAAAATCATACATACACAAGCCGAAATATTCACATTGCATTCATTCATTGGTTATATTGCATTATGACATAAAATGCAAATTGATGGTTTTTAAGTGAAACTTGCGATTATCTTTTTGAACTCAGGTCATATTGGGATATTTTTATGACAAAATCATCTGCCTTGAGGCCGCAACAAATTGATCAGATTTTCGTTGGGTTTTCTGCACCTGAAATTTGTAAAATAAAATATTGAAAGGTTTTCTTCGTATCGTCCATTTTGCTTGCGATCCGATTTTTAAGCAGAGTTTTTGTGTGTCTTTTTTAATTCATTTTGTACAAACTACATAATGTTAAGCATAGACTATTTCTTATTGTTCGTCAAATAATTAATAACACACAATTGCAGCATTTAGTAATATGGATGCGTTTGGCAAAAATGTTAATCATATATATATTTTTTTATATTATTCTACGCCCTTCGCTCGCCTCTGAAGATATCGACAATTCTTTCTATAAAATGTTATCCATATATTACTATTACAACAAAAAAACAAAATATTTATCGTGATGTGAGAACAAACACTAGCACAACAAAGTCCTTTTTACCACAAATACTATCAACTAAAGTTTAAAATATGCACACAATTATAATGTTAAATGACGAAGATCAGTTGTATGAAGACTAAACGTAGTTAAATTGCTTTAACATGGTAGGACTTTTTATATTACAAAACGATGCTTTTTAGTCAAGGGGCAGTCGAGTCCGGATTCTTATTAGCGGAAGTAAAATACGAGTTGTAGAACTTAACCTGCTGTAGTGCAAACATACATGTTAAATAGGTGAAATTTGCAGGATTAAGGCTATTTTGAAGGAATAACATATATTATGAGTTTATATGTTTGAATGGCAAACATATACGTTTCACAAAAAATGACTTTTATTAAAGCATTTTTATTTTAATCTCTTCACAAACACGAATAATAAATTCATTTAGTGAGGTCAGTTATAATGAAAAATGTGTTCTGATTATCAATACCATGATCAGTTTGTTTATACCTACGGTAAAGCACTAAAATAAATACACACGTTTAGTAATTAAGGTGGAAAATTCAGTAATAAGCATTCACATATGACCGAATTTTGTTAGGAATTCAAAGACAACTATCTTTTTATACCCTTGTGTTTATAAGAATGAATTATATTTGTTTTTAAATAAGTAGAGAAGAAAGTTAGAAATGTTTTATGCGCGGGGCTGTTACAATGGTGTCAATCAATACATTAAAAAGTTTCTTCGCCGCTTTGTACCCCAACTGGCAGAGGGAGGAGGGGGTAAATTGAATTGCACTTGTCCGTCCGTATGTCCTGTTTCACAAAGCCATTTTATTTCATTTATACATGTTGTCATTGATTATAGATAAGTTTCAAGTTTCAATGTTTATTGCTATATGGCCTCCAGCCCTTGCAAGTACAAAAACATCGTTTAGCCACACAATTTCAAAGTATACAAAGTATAAGCAAACATACATATGTAAGTATTAAATTACAGTTTTTCTTTCCCATAGCTAGCACCTGACAGGTATACCTCTTATTTCGCAGGTGCTCGTTATAGACAAATCCTCTGTCTATTCATAAGACTCTCCCATTCAATGTTATCTCAAAGGTCTTCATAACTCTTCTTTATTACAAGGATAAAGATAAACGTCAATGAACAGCATGCCCTTGTAAGTATTTAACGATATGACGGTGATATCACATCCTCTAATAAAGTACTAAGCCGCTCCTTTAGGTCAAAACGCACCAAAGTTTTGCAATCATGATGAATCATTTATTGGAAATTATAGATAACACACATTGAATTGTCTACGTAATTAATAAACACATTAGTTTATACTTTTCTCACAGTAAAATACAAACAATTTACATGTTTAATGTCACTGGTAAGTAGACACAAAAGAAATAAATGCTTAACGCACGTTTGCAAAAAACATTAGGCACATGGTCTCACCTGGGATGCTAAAAATCCGCTGCGTTCACATAAACTACAATAATAACATATACAATATTCATTGAGTTTGATCAAGTAGACAGTATTTCATGTAGATATCTTAATGAGAACTTCATATTTGTCCACATAATCTGGCAACAGTGCGCATAGACGGCTTATTAATGTAAGATAACGGTTGTCTTAAGATAGTTAAATATACCATATATACTCGGGATAAAAACATATCGAAACGCTTGGATATAAATTTGACAATCTTGTTTTCTTTTCGGTACATGTGCATGTATTAAACTGAAGACAAGTTTTCAAATAACGGTGGTCCCATAATGTTTGTGTAATCTTCGGCCGTGTTATTCTCGTGGGTACCGAAATGACAATTCGATGGAGCTATGTGTGTTTTTTCTTGTTGATCTCTTTCTTTACGTGCCAAAACGATCCTATAAATAAATGCATGCAGATTTGTAAGAATTTCCCACGTCAAAATCACACATGAAACTGTTATGTATGTGCAATGCTAGATGCTTTATGGATTTTGTCTTCACCCGGCATAAAGAGAATAACAGGTTACTGCCTGATTTTTTGTAATATATCAGGCAAGGCTTAGAATAATATAACGGCGAGGCTTTCCGAGCCGTTATTTTATTCGTGCCGAGCCTGGTATATTACAAAAAGATTATACAGTAACCTGTTTTTCTTTGTTTATCATACCTCTACGTCCCAGATTTTATAGAAATAATGAAAAAAATCGCTAAAAAGCTACAGTTTTAGCCGGAAAGAATATGACTTTTGTCGTTTGACGTGTTAATAATGACGTCATGAGCACTTGCTTATTATTTTTTGTAAAAAAATGTGTTTTTTTGCTGTTTGTGTTGCATTTTGTGTATAAAATATATTACATCTTGGTATCAAATTGTTTGTTTTGTTGAATCTGATAATTTTTTACTAAAAATGATGACTTTATAGTTTATTCCGAGTAATATGAACTACCTTATATCATCAACTGATATAAGAACTTCCAGTTGACCATGATATAAAAAATATATCAGGCAACGTTATATCAGGCAGATATCAATGCGGTGGTATGATAATAAGTAATGGGTCGTGCTGTGTAATTACTGTCGAAATAAAACATTAGGACCCATTACTAAACTCTCCCTCGCAAACATTCCTGTATAATAATTAAAATTTAATTTAAAATTTGAAGAGTAAGTTACAAATGCATTTCTTATGTACTGTATCTTAAATTGGTATCTTTTATTGCCGGATTAAATTATGATTTTTATGCTGTCATGCGTTTACTAAAAATACTGAATCTTAAAAAGAAAATAAAGCCAGCTCAGTAAGTGACCTTAATAATTTCCCTAGGAGCTGTTCTGGAAATATCAAAAATCAAACCATAGAAAATTCTGTAGACATTTATTAGCTGCCAAGCAAAGTTTTGTTTGAAAAAACCCAAAACTTTGACACCTAAAATGAACATTAAGCATTAAAATTAAAATGAATCGATTGGGTTGTCTCTCGATTAGAAGGATTCAATAACAGAGAATTGTGTATTTTACGACATCGCGTCTGTTAGACTCTCACGATTTATTTCGAGTGTTTGATTTATTTTGACTCAAAAATACCATTATCATCGATATTTGTCATTAGGACCATAAATATATTGGATGAGAGTTAAACACCCAGTAAGCAAACACGAACAATAGCAATAAACAGCCGTATTGTAAATTAAGTCCCCTCCCAGTGAGGTGATTTTTTACAGGTGTTTAGGAAAACTGACTGCTATCTACGCAGAGATGTTCAATTTAAAAGAAATTATTTACGAATAACAATTTGGGTATTCCAAAATGTGTATTCCCCTGTGTATCTATGCGTCCATCCGATCGCCGGCGTTTTAGTACGACCGTCCGTCCATATGTATCTTCGTCTCGTAGATCTTAATCGTGCGCATATATAACTGAAAATTAAAATGAAGCTATACAATGATTGTTTCAGATATTCCTTCTGTATAACGATTTTTAAGTGACAAAATCAAATCCTAGAATCAATATTTAGACACCTCGCACTTGCATTGTCAAGCCTTTATCTCGGCGCAGAATATTTCCGTAACTGACTATAACAAAATATGAAACGTCATAAATCTTTGCGGATCGATCGAAATAACTTGTTCGCACCCGTTTTTGAGTTATGAAAGGACAGCTAAGTTTTGTGTTTTTATTAAGAGAATAAACGAGTTCAAAGAATACCATGCAGAGGCCTACACATATTATTGGTAAGTAACTAAGTTTAATTAAGAAAAATAAATAAAAATTAATAAATAAATTAAAAAATAAAATAAAAATAATTTAATTAAAAGACTAATGAATAAACAAATTTATAAATTAATACATTGGTAAATTTTAAAATAAATTAATAAATTTATAAATAACTGAATTAAATAATCAATTAATAATTGAATGAATTCTTAAATATGTGAATAAATATATGAATTAATATATGAATTAATGAAGGTGTGAGTGAGTGAGTTAATTGATGAATGAATGGACAAATTTATAAATGAATGAATGAATAAATAAGCACATATCTATAAATACAATATGTGTTATTACTATACTAGCCCGTTCGTGTAAAGCTGGAAGTAAATAAACGAAATAGATTTTAGTATACTGCATGTCTGCATTTCTGTCCTTCTGTATACTGCCTGTCCGGAGAAAGTAACTTGTCCGACGAAATTCTCCTTCACTTTACAAATTGTGTAATTAAAATAGTACTCGGAAAGTATTAACGAAATATTAATAATATTTTGATATTATGACAAACCATTATAAAGATAAAGATTGCAACTTTAATGATGTTGCAAGTAAGATGGTATTCTTCGCGAGTATGTGAACACATATGATTTGCGTATAAAAAGCTGATTGACACATGCATGTTTGCTTATTCGTTACCGGTATTTAAAAATGTTAAATATATACTTAATGTCTGTTTGTTTAGCATTTTATGGTGGCTTATTTAGATAAAATGTGAACAAACGTGTTGGAATATAGGGCTCGAATGAAACCGGCTAGTTCCCATTGTCAATTTCTGTAATAGTGTAGGACGGACTCGAATAACGCGATGTTTTTAGTTCAGTGTTTTTGTTGAACAACTGACGGATTAAGAACAGTGTCAGTGACTTTAAAGATCGTTAAATATTGGCATTGCGTTGCATTATTCATTTACTTTAAATTTGAAATTGCAATATAATTTAAATGGTAATTTCCTAATAGGTCGTTCCTTTGTTAGTTGATCAAAGAATGTCCATCTACAAAGAACTGTCCCCATACACAAACTATTTTAAAATGTAAAATACACCCCGTGCACGTGACCGCTCAAAGCAAATCGGATAATTTCATTTTTTAGGAGGTGAGATATAATAATAAAACAATACATATTACGTGTAAATTTCAAAGTGTTATCAAGTTAAGAAATTGATGCTTTTCTGATAAGCAAATTATTTTTTATTCCATTGTCTAATTAAGTGTACATTTTTTGTTATTTATTTTCAATAGATATGTAAATACATATTATTTTTAGTTCCTCTAGATTGCTTTGAGCTTTTGTAAGTACGCACAGCTCAAACATCTTGAAAAGGCAATCACCATGTACACATTTTTAAATCGGAGTTTATTTTCTGCTGATGCGGTCCTCTGCGGAAATGGATAAAGCATGTGAGTTTTATACAATCAATACATATTATTAAAAACAGTTTATTTCGTGTGTAGCATATGGAAATATTGGAAATATTGAAGTACCCACGATAGTGGTCTCCAAACAGGCGATCAACATTTTCAAATATGAATATTCTCAACAGTCAACAGGCGGTATCTTAGTGTCTGGAAACAGAAAGCGCATATAGGAGTGGAAAAAAGAAAATTAACAATTGCACAGTCAATTAAGCTGCAAGCTGGATACAAAAAGATTGCAAAGTTCTTTATGTTTCGCAAAGTATAGGTACCCGTTGCAGACTATTAATTGGTGCATGTGGTAGCGTACATGATGCATGAGTACTAATCGAATGAGTACATACGTTCGAACCAAGAATTAAGGCGCAAAGTTTCATTTTTCATATCATAAGGCACTTTTGAACATCAACATAATAAAATTATTAAATGTCGTACATATTAAATAGTTGCAAGTGCATTAAATGTTACTTTCAGTTATAAAGAACTGATTCAATTGTAGCTCAAATTTGTAAATTATCAGTTGATAGAAGCTTAAAATGCCATAATGCCTTGTTTTTAAATATTTTGAAAGTCAATATAGGCAAACCACGTGGGCACACTTCAATTGAATCTCTCCAGTCGTTATCTCGCAAAGACTCGTATTCACAGCTACCCTGTTAAACGTTGTAAATCATCGATTTACGGAGAGATCGAAATATTTGGTCGCAGTTGGTTTTGAGCAACGCCCAGTTTATGTTTGAAAACAGTGATTTTTATAAATTGACAAGCTTAGGAATATACTACAGAAGATTACCATGTCCAGGACTACACATAGTATTGGTATTTGTTTTGTTAAATTTAAAGCATCTATTAATCTGTAATATTTGGGTATATGGGTATTATTTAATTTTATATCGTGAGTCACACCTATCCGTACAAACTTGAATGATGTTTACAGACGCGATTGATATCTGTTGTGGTCACTGTCGGTTTTTACAGCTTGTTAATATATATACAGACTGCTGTTTATAAACTATTACAGTAAATACAATGACAATTACAAACACATTTTTATATTTTACATACTCGCACACGTGTGTCAGATATGCAATTTAGTATTTGTTTTATTTACATCAAGTACGTGTTTTAGACGAAATTTCTTGTAAAAATACCTCAAAACTATTGGAAACGATATATCATTCGTTGGTTCGCAGACGGTAACACTCCACTGTCGTCAGAAGTAAAATATTATCAGTAAAGACTGTATGATTTTCTATTCAAATACACTCAATGCAATTTTAGAACTACTTTTTGGAATATTCAAAATACATTCGAGTTTAAAATGAAAACGGAAAATAAACTTACAATGTAATGTTTAGGAACAACAACAGCATCATCGAATCAACAACAACAACAACAAAAACAGACAACACACACGCATACTCGTACGCAAAAACACACACCCGCAAGCGAATCAAAAGAACGAGCAATACTCACAATTACACACACATACTTGGACCATCACTATATACATTAATACGATGGTAATTTGATAAAAGGAAGGATTTTGTGCATCTGCGTGTGTGTGTGTGTGAGGATGGGGGGGGGGGGGTTATGCTATTGTGGTTTCTTCTATAGAAGTTTTATTCCGAAAAGAAACACGAGGTTGTTATCTTAAATCAGATGCTTTTATTTATATTAACCAAACAATAATGAACGAAAACTTCGCCTTTAAATGGCTTTGCGATACTTAGTTCAGAAATTATTATTAATGTAGGTCAAACGGCAATGTTATTTACGGACAATCTGTGTGTCACCAATAGTATATAAATGCACTTTGTTTCAGTTTGTTTGCTGCTAGTTCTATGCAGGTTTCTCGGTATGTCATCATCCACAGTGGAATCAACGACTATCACACGAGCATCAGTGACTGATGAATCATCAACAACTGACAAATCAACATCAGTGACTGTCGCATTTACATCGGTGACTGGCGATTCATCAACAGATGCCTTATCAACATCAGCATCAGTGACTGTCTATTCATCAACGGATGACTTCTCAACATCAGCATCAGTGACTATCGATTCATCAACGGATGGCTTATCAACATCAGCATCAGTGACTGTCGATCCATCAACGCATGACTTATCAACATCAGCATCAGTGACCAGCGATTTATCAACAGATGACTTATCAACATCAGCATCAGTGACTGTCGATTCATCAACAGATGACTTATCAACATCATCATCAGTGACTGCCGATTCATCAACGGCTGACTTATCAACATCGGCGACTGTCGCATTATCATCAGTGACTGCCAATTCATCAACGGCTGACTCATCAACATCAGCATCAGTGACTTCCGATTCATCAACGGCTGACTTATCAACATCGGCAACTGTCGCATTATCATCAGTGACTGGCGATTCATCAACGGCTGACTTATCAACATCAGCATCAGTTACTGCCGATTCATCAACGGCTGACTTATCAACATCGGCGACTGTCGCATTAACATCAGTGACCGATGAATCATCAACGACCGACATATTAACATCAACGACTGACATATCAACATCAACGACTGACAGATCAACATCAACGACTGACATATCAACATCAACGACTGACATATCAACATCAACGACTGACATATCAACATCCAAGACTGTCGAATCAACATCAACGAATGTTGGATCATCATCAACGACTGTCCACTTAACATCACATATTGTCGACTCATCATCAACGACTGTTGGACCATCCACGACTACTAAAGGATCGTCATCGATTTCTGAAGTTTCAAAATCGACAAGTGGTCTTTCCAACACATCTTCTAGTGAAAGGACTACCCAATCGACACTCTTACCGATCACGACTGAGTCGTTAGTGTCCTCAGTTAACATAAGTATGTATATCTCGACTCTTAGAGTGTTTCTCGGTTTAATAGAAAGTAAAATGTTCATATGTTAGCTTTTACATTTACCGCAAATAATTTATTTACGGCAGATACTTTAAACGTTACAATGGTTTCCATCGCGCAATAGAAAAACTATATTGCTAAGTGATGAAAGGTTTAAAAGAATGAATGTTGTATTGAAGAAATAAAAAAATAAAAATAATAGCAAACATGATGTGGTTTTGTACACGATAATCGAATCATTTTAACTGTAATTTAACACCAAAACTTAATGATTTTATTATTATAATGCTAATATTCAATTAGATGCAAGTGCAGATTATTTTTTTTTATCGTTTAGTGTAAAGTCATTGGAAAATATTGTGCAGCCTACGAGACTTTTATATCAATTTTGGCCAGCCTCATTTTAAGAAAAACAATGAAGTGCGAGAAGTTTTGACACGTATATGATAACAAATAATTTGATATGACTTTAATCAGATATAGTTGTTTATCACTAGGTAGCATTCTGATGTACATAAGTGCCAATCTGACTGTCAGTGGCGAAGGTTTGGCGTACAATATCTCAACCGAGCAGGAGCTTGTCCAAAAATTTGTGACCGAGGTAATCACTTTTAAGTTGGCATGAACGTTTTGGTATCCGTTGTTTCTTTCTCAGTTTTCAACACTTCTTCTATAAGTAGTGTTTTCAGTTTTATTGGTCTTCCTAACTGAAGAGAGATGCATGGCCGTTGTCGGACTTTATTCAAAGGCTCACACAAATATGTTTGCGTACCTACGTATTGTAAATAATGTTGATACACCTGTTGTGTCGAAATATGTTTGATTTTTGTCGGGATATTGTTTTACCTTTTTATATACTGACGCCTTAAACAATTGGATCAACGTTGACCCTTAACATTTGTTTTGCATAACAATTGTAAACGGATGGTCTTTTTGAAAAACGTCGTCATTTTGTGCATATATCGCGCTCTGTTGAATGGCTTTAGCCTATAAACGTCCTATCTGCTCCTTGTCATATTTTGTTTTTTTACATATTTTCGTATTTGGGAGAAATACACGTTTTATAAGCGCAAAGCACGTTAATCTGTATCTGTAGATCCCTAAAAAAATACAGTTGCATGCCCACTTTGTATAGGATAAAAAATTATCATTTACTACAACTTAATCTTATTTACATTCACTATCCAGGACACTAACCGTCTCAATAAGCCTCAGACGGTCAAGCTAATATCAACACGATTAAACAACATGAAACAGAACTCCATAGATCCACTCTTTGAATGATCGTACTACATACGAATACGTGCTTAATAACAATTTGATATGCTTATTTTCAGATGAGCATACTGCTAAATACAACTGGATTTAGAGGGATTCGTTTAACGAAACTGAATGATTCTGAATGGCTTGGGTATGATTTTTTTATGTTATACATTTATACAGACTGCGCAGACCATTTAAGTACTGAATTGAAATATATTAATCATCAAAAATAAAAACGAACTTGAAGCTATAGACATATAATAAATATATAATATTAAAACGTGAAACGGTAGGGTTAGTTTAGTGGTACCCGCATTCATTTCACTTTGTATGTGGCAGAAACTGACTCCGCCAAAGGGTCACTATTTTAATATAGATTAAAATAGCAAGATATAAAGATGTCAATTCGCAGAGGGTGATATTTCATATTTAAGATAACACAGTTATCTTCTGCAAGACCTGTTCAAATAATTTCCCTATGATCAGAACTGGTTACACCATGAGGTTAACATAATTTATACAGACTTAATATACAAATAATTTTAACACATTTTGCGTATCATAAACAAAGCTTTACTGTTATATATAAAAAAATGCTCAAACCAATTTAACTACTACCATCTTAGCCATGTGTCTGTATATAGAGCATACAAGCATCTATTTACTTGCTTAGTTTTTTAAAGGAATTTGTTTGTTTGTTATAGGTATACGCACAGAAGGAAACGATCACTGACGTATATCGTTTTTCACTTTTCCTTGGTTTATTTGGGTGGAACAAATCTAAGTTTAGTCAATGTAAGTTTACCCACGACAGTAAATCTAACACTCTTGGGTGGAGTAGCGACTGTGCATGATTTGGAGCATCTGAAGGTCGCTATAAAGCAAGGTAAGTAACTCATATAATAATAATGCTATACAAATCGAACACAGGTACAACACTTATTTTGTGTCACTTTGGCCTAGCCACTCTCTATTATTCTTTTACATTTAAGTATAATATATTTTTTACCAGAACTTGCTTAAATAACAATCAATTAAGAATAATACATATATTTGTTTACAAAATATTCTTTTGAATCATGCAGTATCTAATACATACTAGTGATTTTAATTAGTTTATTTTATTGATGACATTTTTTAGCATTATGAATATATTGTTAACACTATTTAAACATAATTCTTAGGCATTATTTGGGTAGAATTCTAAATTGAATTGAATAAAATAATATCCATTTAACTTTGAAACTTTGAAGTCAGAAAAATTATATTAATTTGCATATCCAAATGATATTCTTACAATACTGTATCACAAAACATATCTTGTACGGGCACACATTGAACACGCTATAAATGAATTAAATGTACCAACATAACTATCTATGTACATCAATAGGACTGAAGATATGTTATATAAGACACTTAATCAATAATGGTGCATATACAGTACAGGACAGGACAATGCAACCCAAACACAACCCAAACGAAGCACCGAATTAAGTAATAAAAAATATCGCATTTGTAAAAAGCACATTCTTCATTTTGTTGAAATTCACATTCTATAGCAATAAAAAAAACATTTTAATTCATAGCAACATGTCTTTTAGTTATTCAAGACTAATCTTAATGTATTTGCGTTATTAACATCTGAGAAAGAGTTAAGATCTGTAATACTGAGTATTTGATGATATTGCCACACGTTCCTAAAAACGTTTAAAGAAATAAATAAGATCTGTTATATGCGACCATGGTGCTCAACGTTCCTTATATCGTTTTGAAAAAGAGTAAAAGCTTGTTAGTTGTGGTAATATTGCTACATGTTCTCTTTAACGCTTTCAGAGAGGGTTAATATATGTCATATGCGAGTATTGAGATAAACGCTCTTCATAACGCTTTGAGAAAGAGCAACGATCTGGTATATGCGAAAATGGCGCTATACTTCATAACCTCATTACTAAGATTCAAGATCTGTTTTTAAGCGTGATAATGCTGCTACACGTTCTTTATAATAATGTTCTGAGAAGGAGTAAATATATGTTTTACGTCAAAATAGTAATACGCGTTTCTTAACATTTGTACATGATTAAATAAAACATAATACATTAGTGTTAAAGCACTAAAGTGAACGATTATGTTCATCAGTGGTTATTCCATCTATAGTTATGGTATATAGGATTTTGCATTACCACAAAGAAATTCAAACATGTGTTGCAAGTAGAAAAAAAGGTACTACATCCACAGGCAAAGACAGAACAAAACATATACAATGCGCTTTAAAATAAGATATAAGAAGAAAAAAATGTGTATACATAATTTATCTATTTTGATGTTACCTTCTCAGCCGAAAACAAGCTAAACGAAGATGTGTGTTCGGTATATACGAGTGTGGAAAAGTGCAGTAAAGAGAGCTACAAATGCACGCTTTCGGAGGGCATGGTAATATGCAAGCATGCATGTTTTGACTACAACAGGTGCGGTGATAATGGAGAGTGCCATTACGACGATATTAAGAAAGGCACCATGTGCAGGTAATAATTAATAACTGATATAACGTAAACTAATATTATTTTTAAAAATATTTTTTCCATTATTTGTTCTCATTATGAAACAACACAAGAACATCACAAATGCTTATTCGACTACAATTTAAGTGTTTCATTTTAAAATGAGCGCAGATTACAAAGAACAGAACAGAACAGAACAGAACAGACAGTTTATTCAGACTTATACATATGTACATCGTCTTTAATGCATATATTTATAAATTAAACAATGTCACGTGTCAAAATATAATAATTTTGACAAAAATAATGATACAATATTATATATATATTTATAAATTCAATGTGTAAATTCAATGAAATTTCAAAACAAAATATGAACAGAGAAAAAACAACGATTTTGAAAAGAAGAAACATACTTATTTTAAAGGCAGTAAGGAAAAACTATTACGTTTAATTTGGGTATGGTATATATGGTATAATTTTTGCAGAAAGTACAAAAACAGGAGAACAGTTATTTCACATAATATCAATGCAAAAAAGTGGCAGATATTTATGGGAACTTAATAAGAAAAAAACTAATAAGTCAATTAGTGGTATTTATAATAGAATTTCGTATAGTTAAGGCTTCTTTAAGATATTTACATACATTAATAATTTCAAATTTACATGTTGATGTCAATAAATTATGAAACTTTACAACAGATGGGTTCATGTAATAAATACGTTTAATGTATTTTTGACGTAGTAAACGAAAGCATGCACAAACACAAATAAAATGGAATTCATCCTCTATGTCCCGTTGATTGCAACAAAGACAATACCGTTCCTCACGAGGGATATTGTTGCGTGAGTACCTTCCGGTCTGAATTCTCAACGGGTGGGCCGAAGCCCTTAATTTAACAAAGTATACACGTAGATTTTTAGGCAATAAATCCAAGTAGTACTCATATTCAAGAGAGGTTTTAAAAATTCTATACATATCTAGAACAGAACTTCTATTCATATTTCCAAACCATTCCTGCTTAGCGGTGTCAATAAGTCTGCATTTAAATTCACATACAAAAGAACTTTTATTAGTTATATTTGCAGTTTCAAACACATGGGAAAATCCGTATTCATTTAACAATTGTTTAACATTTGCAACCCAATTTTTTCATCCTTTAATACAATCATTCAATGCTTGGATATATACAGTTTGTATAATAATATTTTTACTGTTAACAATTTGTAACCAATATTTAACAATTCATACATATCTTTTCACATACAACGGGTATCTGCCTAACTCACCATATACTAAAGCATTACATGTATTTATATTTACATTCAACAATCTTTTGCAAAATTTAAAATGAATGCGTTATATTTCTTTTGATTTGTTAAAACCCCATATTTCAGAGGCATAGCAACGAATAGACCCAACAAAAGAATCAAACAACTGACAAAATAATTTTGGCTTAAGTTCATACTGCTAACATTTATAGAGTAAAATATGCATCGCCTTTAGAGCTTTTCCAACCAAATGTTCTTGATTTAAAGTGAAACCACCAGTGTAGTTAATAACAGTGCCGAGATAATTGAAATTATCGACGTTTTCTATATTTTGTCCATTATATGTCCATTTTTCATTATCTAGAATTTTACCCCTTTGCGAAACACTATTATTTTTGTTTTTGAAGTATTCACATTGAGCCCCATGAATTACAATACTGGTAAAGTTTATCTAGATGATTCTGTTATTCTTCTGGCGATTTGCCTAAAATGACCATGTCATCTGCAAATAACAATAAAATTGAGGTTATGTCGTCAATATTTAAGCCAGACAGGTTCAGCCATGTACACGACTTAACACAAGATTAAACAGTTTCATACATATTCTAAATTATTCTTAATAATTTACCTTTTATACCAGATTTGTACATTTTAACCATAACGCATTACGATATATACTATCAAAACATTTAAGTAAATCGACGTAAACAACCAACATACAAACGTTTGTTTTCATATAAAACATGTTGCACAAAAGACATAAATATATAAATAGCATCAGAAGTTGAACATCCTTTTCTAAATCCGAATTGTGCATCCGAAATTTTAGCATTATCGTCACAGAACAATTCAATACGTTTGTTTAAAATGGTTGTAAACAACTAAGCAAAACAACTAAAAAGACCGGTTATTAACCAAATTATACAAGGGGAATGGATTTTTATTTAGCCACCATAATAACCTCAAGTTTTCTGAATTTAAAAAAATATAACGTATGCGACGTTTTTGTGATTTGCCAATAGATACCTTGGATTTTGTTGTTGTATGGACAATGCGAATGTTACGCGAATCACTCAAACGCAAGTTTGATATGTGTTTGGTCCGTCTCAAGGGTATACAACTGCGCAGTGTTTCTACCGCTTATTTATTACTGTTTATCTCAAAGATGTAAGGTGGACGATAGACGAAGCTACTACACTGGTACGGACTGTAGTGTTGAGACGTATAAGCTAGCTCTGCAACCGGAGGCCGTCATTGGCATCAGTGCGGGTCTGGGTGTGGCTCTACTGCTTGTGATACTCGTGCTCGTGGTGAAGATTATCCGCAATGGAAAGAAGGCCAGCAAAAAGGAAGAAAAGTAATATGAATTGTCATTGTTATGCTTGTAAATAAGATTCATAATGAGTTAAAGTTAAAAATCTGTAAATTGTTGTTTAATAAGAGCCTCATACGGAAAAGAAATTTGGTGGTGTATCTATCGTTCTACCATGGTCGCATTCTCTATCGCACTCAAAAAGGGAACTCAGCGTGATTTATTATCCTTAAATTTGTTAATTATTAATATAAAACCTTTTTTCCACTGCTATTGTGTTCGAAATGCACGAATGATTTCCGATTTTTTTTTCACAGCGCCTGATATATATCATGCATATACCATGAACTATTCCTACTCAGATTTTTACCTTTTAAACCTGCTATTTTAAAAAAATGCAAAGAACATCACCATAGCAACAGATCGTCATTCGTCAGGAGCTTTTTGATGTTTATTGTTAATTACTTTTTATTACCTTCGTTTCATCCATGCATATTGTTACTCACATACCAACTGGTTATGATCACAATAACCTTCAATTAACCTATTTTATTAAGTATTTATATAATATGCTATTTATGAAATGTCGTAGGCTTTTTAAATGTTGATATATTAAAAAAGTAATAACCATTTAAGCTATAAACATGACACTTTTCAGCTCATACAAGTTGTCGGGTTTTGAACGGGAAGGCGAGTCACCATGGGAACCCAAGCATTACGACGACCTCTGGCAACACAGGCATTTGGGAACAGACACCAACATCTTTGATGAGAGACCATATACGGCGACGCAGGACAACTTAGGAAATCCGGTAACTTAATTGACTTTTTTCGAAAACAAAGCTACTAAAAAATCGTCAGACAACACTTACATCGATAAAGAACACACACATAACATGCGCATTTCGTATACTAAAAGTATCATTTTTGTGTTTGATGGCTTAATATTTACAAGATTACCAGTGCTACTTGTGCTAACATAAATGACATACACTGACAACGCAATCAACTACTTTGTATATATCGTAGGTTCGGGTACTCAAAAAGCTGCATGCTGATCAAATCAAAGATCACGTCATAATGTACGATATATATTTTTTTACTTCACAGAGTCGTCTTTTTTATGTTGACCACATAACTTATTATTTGACAATTAAGGAAGTATTAACCGTTTTTATTAATAGCAGTGCACTAAACACGCTTTTTTTATACACAAGCACGCATTAAAACCTAACTAAATGTCTTAGCCATCTGCCTATTCTTAAAGTACACTTGGCAAATACACACATGTTTTACACACGCATCGATTAAGTCAACACAATGCTGAACACTTAAATGTCAACACAAAATAAAAGCTCGTTGCATCAAACAATATTATAAGCTGACTTGAGAGTGGAGAATTTTAAATTTATTTTGATGAATATTAAATTGCAAATGAAGTGATGTTGTTTCTTTACATGTACCTTTTAAAAAGGGACGAATTAAGAATTGCACTTTTCCGTCTGTACGTCACTGCGAACGTTTAAAAGCTTGTGTAACCAAGTTTTCTGCATTGCAAACCATTGATCATGAAGGTTCAATCTAAATTGCTGTAAAGCTCGCGACTCAAAGTTTCCATTTTCAAATGAAATGTAAGTCTTTTTGATGAAATTTCGATGCATATTAACATCTTAAAAATCGATGCATATTGAAATTAATATCAAACTACTACACCTATGCACTTCATATTCATTTATACTTCAGATGTACATGTACCGCCCTGATAACGGAAGTGAACACCAATATTCGGAGCTCAAACCTGGATCCTCTTTGTCCAGTCTCAATTTACCTGAAACTAAGGTAAGTGTGTTTAAATAATTAATTATACCATAATTTCGTTTTGCTTTTTTTGTTGCGTTGTTCTTATGGTTCAAATAGAAGTGCGCGTTTATCTATGTGATGTTTGCCAATAAAATACAAACCATAACAACTTTACGAGGCATGCGTTTCTTGCTCGAATTCGCAGCTTTTTACGAATGATTTTGTTCGACTTCAATTTACCTGAATCTAAGTCAAGTGAAATCTTACGTGCTGACTTTTTAATGTTTGCCAGGAAGCACCAAAAGCCCGTAATATAATTATGTTACGTATATATGTCGACGCTTTCTGTAGTTTTATTATGATTGTATACATATAATAATTACTGAACGGGTATATATGATTGTGAAATCTGCATATACTTTCAGTTCGAAATCAGTCGACCAAAGATCATACTCGGACGTTAAAAGGAAGACAAGCGCCTTTTTCTAAAACTATGACGACAAGAGAGGCGTATTTCGCGAAATATGCTATGCTATCATACTTGAACAACGGTCTCATTCAAACTGACACACGACTATATTTGAGTCTCAGTCCGTTGTTAATGTTTTATTGTCGTGTGCTGTGTATAAGGATCATTTGAACGTTTAATGTGTGTGACTTTGTTTGCATAAATTCAATTTTATGTGTTGATGAGTTTTTAATACGCTCAGATAACAGAATTATGTTGTTCTGATAGCTTCAACTTCAAGTGCTATATGTTTCTTGTTTTTATTGAGCAGTTGTTCTACAGCTTATGTTTTACACATTACATTCGATATGTGTGCCTGTTTCATTAAATATTTTCTTCAGAAAATTATTGGCTGCCAAACAAAGTTTTGTATAAATGAATCCGAAACTTTAAACAGCTAGAATAAACATTGAGCTTCAAATTAAATTTTACCGATTGGGTTGTCTCTCGAACTTATTTTACTTAATATCCACGTGAAAACACCACACACGGATTCAATAGCAGAACATAATCTAGTGTACGACATCGCGTCTGTTAAACTCGCACGATTTATTTCGAGTGTGTGATTTATTTTGACTCATTAATACCATTATCATCCATATATGTCATTAGGATCGTAAATATCTTGGATGACAGTTATTAAACACCCATTAAGCAAACACGAACAAGAGCAATAAGCAGCCGTATAGTAAATATAGACCCTTCACAATGAGATGATTTTGTTTGTTATAAATCTTTGGGAAAACTGACTGCTGTATACTTGTAGATGCAAAATTTAAAAGAAATAACACATGAATAATCATTTGGGCATTCCAACATGCGTGTTCCTCTGTGTATCTGTCCGTCCATCCGATCGCCGCCCTCACAGTACGCCCGTTCGTCCATGTATGCCTTTTAGTTTTAAACCTTTTTATTTAAGCTCAAATGCAAAGAAAGTTTGAGGCGTATTTGAAACGCCTTAGCATCCGTTTCCTCGGACAAGAACCATTACTTGGTGTCTATTGAGGAAATCCCGTTCGATCCCCACCGTGGGAGCGTCCCTTAGAGTTCCCAAATAAACACCAAATACTGGTTCTACAGTGTTTCAAATAAGCCTAAGGCTTTATAGTCTTTATGCTAGAATGAAAAGGTTTAAAGCTATAAGACATACATGGACGCACGGACGTACTGGGAGGGCGGCGATCGGATGGACGGACAGATATACAGAGTAAACATACACACATGTATGTTTTTTGTCTAGTAGATATTTAAAGCGCATTTTTTTTGTTTTATATTGACTTAAATTCTAAAATGCTAGTTTAAGTTTTAGGTTTTTCCCTCTGTCTAAAAGGTTTTGAAGTCAATAAAATCACATTTCACATTCAATAATAACCGCGCACTTGACCGCAACTATATTTGTTTAAGCAAATATAAAACGTCATAAATCATCGAAAATTTAGGATATATCGAAACGCAGTTTTTAATTACACCTGCTCACGACAGGTAAATTGTGTGAACTAAGTAAAGGAAAGAAGCGCATACAAATAATATCATACACATCTTATTGCTAAAAACTTAGTTTAAATGAACGAATGAATTCATTTATAAGTGAGTGATATAGTGTGCGAGTGAGTGAGCAAGTGAGTGAGTGCGTGAGTGAGTGATTGAGTGAGTGAGTGAGTGAAGAAGGAAGGGACGGAGGTTGAGACGGAGGGAGGGACGAAGGGAGGGACGGAAGGATGCACGGAGGAAGGGACGGAGTCAGGGAACAAGAGACTTCAAAACACCTGTGAACTTCAATGGAATCGGAGACTTAAACACATCCGGGCACTACACAAGAATCGGAGACACTAAACACGCGGGTAAACACAGGAATCTGAGACATTAACACACTCAGAAACTACACAGGAATGGGAGACTTCAACATCTTCGGGAACAACACAGAAATTGGAGACTTTAATATCATCGGGAACAACACAGGAATCAAAGACTTCAACATCCTCGGGAACAACACAGGAATCGGAGACTTCAACATCCTTGGAAACAACACAGAAATCAAAGACTTCAACATCCTCGGGAACAACACAGGAATCGGAGACTTCAATATCCTCGGGAACAACACAGGAATCGGATACTTCATCATCCTCGGGAACAACACAGGAATTGGAGACTTCAATATCATCGGGAAAAAAAACACAGGAATCGGAGACTTCAATATCCTCGGACACAACAAAGGAGTCAGAGACTTCAACACACTTGGGAACTACACAGGAATCGGAGACTTCAGCATCCTCGGGAACAACACAGGAATCGGAGTCTTCAACATCATCGGGAACAACACAGGAATCAGAAACTTCAGCATCCTCGGGAACAACACAGGAATCGGAGTCTTCAACATCATCGGGAACAACACAGGAATCAGAGTCTTCAACATCATCGGGAACAACACAGGAATCGGAGACTTCAATATCCTCGGGAACAACACAGGAATCGGAGACTTCAACATCCTAGGGAACAACACAGAAATCAAAGACTTCAACATCCTTGGGAACAACACAGGAATCGGAGACTTCAACACACTCAGGAACTACACAGGAATCGGAGACTTCAATATCCTCGGGAACAACACAGGAATCGGAGACTTCATCATCCTCGGGAACAACACAGGAATTGGAGACTTAAATATCATCGGGAACAACACAGGAATGGGACACTTCAATATACTCGGGAACAACACAGGAGTCGGAGACTATAACACATTTGGGAACTACACAGGAATCGCAGACTTCAGCATCTTCGGGAAAAAAACAGGAATCGGAGTCTTCAACATCATCGGGAACAACACAGGAATCGGAGACTTCAACATCATCGGGAACAACACAGGAATCGGATACTTCAACACCTTCGGGAACAACACAGGATTCGAAGACATCAACATCCTCGGGAACAACACAGGAATCGAAAACTTCAACATCCTAGGGAGCAACACAGGAATCGGAGACTTCAACATCCTAGGGAACAACACAGGAATCAAAGACTTCAACATCCTCGGGAACAACACATGAACCAGAGACTTCAACACACTCAGGAACTACACAGGAATCGGAGACTTCAACCCATTCGGGAACAACATAGGAATCTGAGACTTCAACATCCTCGGGAACAACACAGGACACGGAGACTTCAACACACTCCGGAACTACACAGGAATCGGAGACTTCAGCCAATGCGGGAACATTATAGTAATCAGAGACTTCAACATTCTCGGGAACAGCACAGGAATCGGAAACTTCAACATCCTCGGGTACAACACAGGAATCGGAGACTTCAACACACTCAAGAACTACACAGGAATCAGAAACTTCAGTCCCTTCGGGAACAACATAGTAATCAGAGACTTCAACATTCTCGGGAACAACACAGGAATCGGAAACTTCAACATCCTCGGGTACAACACTGGAATCGGAGACTTCAAAACACTCAAGAACTACACAGGAATCAGAAACTTCAACACCCTCGGTAACTACACAGGAAAACAAGACTTCAACATCCTCGGGAACAACACAGGAATCGGAGACTCCAACATCTTCGGGAACAACACAGGAATCAGAGACTTTTATATCCTCGGGAACTACACACGAATCGGAGACTTCAACATCCTCGGGAACAACACAGGAATCTGAGACTTCAACATCCTCTGGAACAACACAGGAATCGGAGACTTCAACACCTTCGGGAACTACAAAGGAATCTGAGACTTCAACATCCTCGGGAACAACACAGGAATCAAAGATTTCAACATCCTCGGGAACAACACAGGAATCGGAGACTTCAACCCCTTCGGGAACAACACAGGAATCGGAGACATCAACACCCTCCGGAACAACACAGAAATCGGAGACTTCAACATCCTCGGGAACAACACAGGAATCGGAGACTTCAACATCCTCCGGAACAACACAGGAATCAGAGACTTCAACATTCTCGGGAACAACACAGGAATCGAAAATTTCAACATCCTCGGGTACAACACAGGAATCGGAGACTTCAACACACTAAGGTACTACACAGGAACCAGAGACTTCAACATCCTCGGGAACAACACATGAATCAAAGACTTCAACATCCTCGGGAACAACACAGGTATCAAAGACTTCAACATCCTCGGGAACAACACAGGAATCGGAGACATCAACCCCTTCGGGAACAACACAGGAATCTGAGATTTCAACATCCTCGGGAACAACACAGGAATCGGTGATTTCAACACATTCGGAAACAACACAGGAATCGGAGACTTTAACATCCTTGGGAACAATACAGGAATAGGAGACTTCAACACACTCAAGAAATACACAGAAATCAAAGACTTCAACATCTTCTGGAACTACACAGGAATCAAAGACATCAACATCCTCGGGAACAACACAGGAATCGGAGACTTCAACACCCTCGGAGACAACACAGGAATCGGAGACTTCAACACCCTCGGGAACAACACAGGAATCGGAGACTTCAACACCCTCGGAGACAACACAGGAATCTGAGACTTCAATATCCAAGGGAACAACACAGAAATCGGAGTCTTCAACACTCTCGGTTACTACACAGGAATCCAAGACTTCAACATCCTCGGGTGCAACATAGAAATCGGAGACTTCAACATCTTCGGGAACAACAAGGGAATCAGAGACTTCAATATCCTCGGGAACTACACAGGAATCGGAGACTTCAACATCCTCGGGAACAACACAGGAATCGGAGTCTTCAACACCCTCGGGGACAACACAGGAATCTGAGAATTCAACATCCTCGGGAACAACACAGGAATCAAAGACATAAACAACCTCGGGAACAACACAGGAATCGGAGACTTCAACATCCTTGGGTACAACACAGGAATCAAAGACTTAAACATCCTCGGGAACAATACAGGAATAGGAGACTTCAACACACTCAAGAACTACACAAAAATCAAAGACTTCAACATCTTCGGGAACTACACAGGAATCAAAGACATCAACATCCTCGGGAACAACACAGGAATCGGAGACTTCAACCCCTTCGGGAACAACACAGGAAACGGAGACTTCAACACCCTCGGGAACAACACAGGAACCGGAGACTTCAACACCCTCGGAGACAACACAGGAATCTGAGACTTCAATATCCACGGGAACAACACAGAAATCGGAATCTTCAACACCCTCGGTAACTACACAGGAATCCAAGACTTCAACATCCTCGGGTACAACACAGAAATCGGAGACTTCAACATCTTCGGGAACAACACGGGAATCAGAGACTTCAATATCCTCGGGAACTACACAGGAATCGGAGACTTCAACATCCTCGGGAACAACACAGGAATCGGAGTCTTCAACACCCTCGGGGACAACACAGGAATCTGAGAATTCAACATCCTCGGGAACAACACAGGAATTAAAGACATAAACAACCCCGGGAACAACACAGGAATCGGAGACTTCAACATCCTCGGGAACAACACAGGAATCAAAGACTTAAACATCGTCGGGAACAACACAGGAATCGGAGACTTCAACATCATCGGGTACAACACAGGAAACGGAGACTTCAACATCCTCGGTAACAACACAGGAATCTGAGACTTCAACACCCTCGGGTACAACACGGGAATCAAAGACTTAAACATCCTCGGGAACAACACAGGAATCGGAGACTTCAACACACTCCGGAACAACACAGGAATCGGAAACTTCAACATCCTCGGGTACAACACAGGAATCAAAGACATAAACATCATTGGGAACAACACAGGAATAGGAGACTTCGACATCATCGGGAACAACACAGGAATCGGAGACTTCAACATCCTCGGGGACAACACAGGAATAGGAGACTTCGACATCATCGGGAACAACACAGGAATAAAAAAACTTCAACATCCTCGGCAACAACACAGGAATCTGAGACTTCAACACATTCGGGAACAACACAGGAATCGGAGACTTCAACATCCTCGGGAACAACACAGGAATCGAAGACTTCAACACACTCAGGAACTACACAGGAATCAAAGACTTCAACATCTTCGGAAACTACACAGGAATCAAAGACTTCAACTTCCTCGGGAACAACACAGTATCGGAGACTTCAACACCTTCGGGAACAACACAGGAATCTGAGACTTCAACATCCTCGGGAACAACACAGGAATCGGAGACTTCAACACCCTCGGTAACTACACAGGAATCCAAGACTTCAATATCCTCGGGAACAACACAGGAATCGGAGACTTGAACATTGTCGGGTACAACACAGGAATCAGAGACTTTAATATCCTCGGGAACTACACAGGAATCGGAGACTTCAACATCCTCGGGAACAAAACAGGAATCGGAGACTTCAACACCCTCGGGGACAACACAGGAATCTGAGAATTCAACATCCTTCGGGAACAACACAGAAATCTGAGACTTCAACACACTCGGGTACAACACAGGAATCAAAGACTTAAACATCCTCGGGATCAACACAGAAATCTAAGACTTCAACATCCTCGGGAACAACACAGAAATCGGAGACTTCAACATCCTCGGGTACAACACAGGAATCAAAGACTTAAACATTCTCGGGAACAACACAGGAATCGGAGACTTCGACATCCTCGGGAACAACAAAGGAATCGGAGACTTCAACATCATCGGGAACAACACAGGAATCGGAGACTTCGATATCCTCGGGAACAACACAGGAATCGGAGACTTCAATATCATCGGGAACAACACAGGAATCGGAGACTTCGACATCCTCGGGAACAACACAGGAATCGGAGACTTCAACATCACCGGGACCAACACAGGAATCGGAGACTTCGACATCCTCGGAAACAACACAGGAATCGGAGACTTCAACATCCTCGGGAACAACAAAGGAATCGGAGACTTCAACATCATCGGGAACAAAACAGGAATCGGAGACTTCGATATCCTCGGGAACAACACAGGAATCGGAGACTTCAACATCATCGGGAACAACACAGGAATCGGAGACTTCGACATCCTCGGGAACAACACAGGAATCGGAGACTTCAACATCATCGGGAACAACACAGGAATCGGAGACTTCGACATCCTCGGAAACAACACAGGAATCGGAGACTTCAACATCCTCGGGAATAACACAGGAATCGGAGACTTCAACATCATCGGGAACAACACAGGAATCGGAGACTTCAACATCCTCTGGGACAACACAGGAATCGGAGACTTTAAAATCCTCGGGAACAACAAAGGAATCAGAGACTTCAACATCCTCGGGAACAATACAGGAATCGGAGACTTCAACACCCTCGGTTACTACACAGGAATCCAAGACTTCAATATCCTCAGGAACTACACAGGAATCGGATACTTCGACATCCTCGGGAACAACACAGGAATCGGAGTCTTCAACATCATCGGGAACAACACAGGAATCGGAGTCTTCAACATCCTCGGGAACAACACAGGAATCGGAGACTTCGACATCCTCGGGAACAACACAGGAATCGGAGACTTCAACATCCGCGGGAACAACACAGGAATCAAAGACTTTAACATCCTCGGGAACAACACAGGAATCGGAGACTTCGACATCCTCGGAAACAACACAGGAATCGGAGACTTCAACATTCTCGGGAACAACACAGGAATCGGAGTCTTCAACATCCTCGGGAACAACACAGGAATCTGAGACAACATCCTCGGGAACAACGCAGGACTAACAGGAATATACATGTGCCATGTCTGGCAAAAAAACCCATAGCACAAATAAAAAAGACGCTTTATTGGGTCTATATTTAGAATGGTAGAGACGGCTTTGAAATAAAACAAATATATATATAGTTATTTCGTTTGTAAGTGATTATAATGATGAATATAATGTATAATGATGAATAATTGTAAATATCGTCATAACATAACATTAAAACAAGGAGAGCTGCAGATAACATAAAACATAATTAAATTATGAATTTACACTTATGAACGAAACACTTTATTTTTCATAAGCAATG